>NC_071094.1:10884502-11184502 GCF_027358695.1 Spea bombifrons
ATTTGTTTAAAATCCTAAATCCATCAATTTGTATTGACTATTGACTGTGCCGGCAATCGCTTGTATTCCTTAATTCAGTGGATTTAATTACATATTAAATATAAAATGTTATACCAAATTTTAATGATTCAGATTTCTTATGTCATTTTAAAACATATTTCAGATGGCATGTACATCTTTGCTGTAACCACCTTCCAAAAAAGTAATTAAAATAATAATAAAAACAAAAAATTAAAATAACACTAGCAAACCGGAATGTGTATTGTTGCTAATTTGTGTACGGTTTCTGCTGGTGAAAAGAGATTACGGTCAAACTCCTGGCAGATGTCTGAATAATGCCTCTTTACAGTGAAAAGAAATTACTTGTAAGCACAAGCCGCAGGAATTAATACTATTTGCAAACACACGGTACGGCCAGGCGGGAGGAGGAATGACATTTCATTGACATGGATTCCACTTACCAGGCATCTCGGCACCCCATCTAGATCCTTTTTGGCAACAATGGTGACTCGAACGGATGCGTTTATTAGGAACAATACATTTAAAAGTGAATGACCTGCAGGTGATGCGGCGTTTTGCTTGAAAGACCCGGTTAAGGAGATAATTAGTAAGACATTAGTATTACCACATGATCTCATACATTGAGAATCCCTCAGATTGTCGTCATATTTATGTTGAAATAACCAACATTTCTGTGTATTTTATTTAGTTTTGTTTTAAAGACTAAATTATTTTTCTTTGTTAATTCCACTGGCCTTGCAATTGAAGATCAGTGCGCTTGAAAATGGCACTTTGTGTGATGCGACCTTGGGATAGATAACTTGCATAGGTCTGCTTATACCACTTTCTATCTTTTTTTGTTCCTATTATTAACTTATTTTGTTTAATACATTCCAATTTTCATAGGTATAAGAAGCATGATGGATTCCTTTGTATATATATATACCCCTGTAACTATTTTTCCATTATTTTATTCACAAGTGTATATATGTGTGTGTGAATGTATATGGTTTTATATTATACATTATAATATGCTACGGAGCCATAGCACACAATGAAACAATACCGTGTGTGTGTGTGTATGTATAATGTATGAATTATGTCTGTAAATAGCTCGCCTGCTAGTCACCTATTTTATTTTAAACATGTGGTTTCCAGTTGTGGATTCCTCTTTGAAAGGGTCTTCCATTTTCTTTCCTTGTCTTCCTTTTGCTTTGGTACTTTTGAATTTAGCTTTTATTGTAAGTGATGAAATTACGTGGAGTAAAAAGGGTCCAGGTTAACTTTAAGTTGTTTGCTTGGGAAGGAGACTTGAGGGTCTCCGGCTCCGCAGGGGCTTTTAAATGCCATTGCTTAATAACACGAAATTATTTCATTTCGGCAGCAACGGTTTGCTACTGAGAATTCTAAACGGCTTCAACCTGAGTCTTTGTATTGTGCCCTACGGCGTCAGAGTGGTTTCATGTCAATAGAATTAAGTTGCTTTCGTTCTTAGGTTTTGTCCATATGTTAAAACTGATATAGAAAATAATTTGCTAAATGTTTAATTTGCTTTTAATTTTTTTTTAACCCTTAAAGTAATTGATGGAGAAAAACATGCTTGTTATCTTAAGGTTAAAAAAAAAAAAAAAGTTACCTTCCTTCTTCCTGTATCTTCTCGCTGTCCTGGTTGGCAGGGCAGTCATTGACAGCGCAGGCTACGGTAATGTCTGTAATGCGCTAATGGATCAGCACTGATGTACACATAGATAGGGCAATGTTATTTAGTTAAACATTCTGTAGCCCTTTGGGTGCCAGAGAGAAACCCTGCATTTTGGGAACACACACACACACTTTCCAATGTAACTATGCTACCTTTCACAAGCTGTCTTGGTTGCCACTATTCCACCTCTACTACACACATGCGCGCACATACACACATACACACATACACACACACCTACTTTCACAAGTTGTCTTGGTTGCCACTATTCCACCTCTACTACACACACGCGCACACGCACACGCACACACACACCTACTTTCACAAGCTGTGTTGGTTGCCACTATCCCACCTCTACTAGTGTTAAGCTTTAGAATCTTTGAATTGGGATATTTTAAATTGAAAGCATATATGTGTACATACGTTACAGGATCTTAAAACTCATGCACCTAAACTCGCATTAGTTGCAAAACATATATGACCCGAAATGCTTCTGAAAATGTATGTTCCCCTATTTAGTTTCTACTATGAGGCTTTTGTTTACCGTGGGAAAAAAAAGGATTTTGGAGGCTTTGCTAACGTGAAGCTCGTAAATTTGCGATCGCTATGAGAACATTGAGCACATGATATCCGTATCGCGTCTTAATTTGTTCAATAATATGATACCCAAAGTTCCTGCGCTCCTCAGATCTGTATCAGCGGCAGTAAAAGCATGATGTTGTTAGAAATGATGCTGTCACGTTTCTATCCCCCCCAACATTTATATTGTAAATTCTAACTCTGCTGCGTTGATCGTGTTCCCTAAAAGCACGGGTAGGCAGTAATTGAAGTAATTTAACTACATTTCTTCTCGGTGGAAGTACAGTTTTAGTTGTTAAATTATGGTTGACTTTCTTTTTGGGCAATGCTAATACACAGAGTAAATTTTGCATACTGTTATGTGGATCAGTAATTTAAAATGGGGCCCTGACATGGATGGCTTAAAAGGGATGCCCAATAACTTTACGGTAAGGTTTAGTTTATTTTGAATGTATTTGGCATTCTTATTGCCTTGTAGTGCTTTCCATTGCCGTCCCACTTTTTGGGGCGTTTGTTATGTCTGCGTGTTTGGGTTGGGGATAACACCAGGAAAGGGCATTCATTTAAATGCTTGTTCCGCCATCTTATGACACAGATCCAACGGGGTAAATTTAATACGCCCTCCAAAATAACAAATTTAAACATGCAGAAGAAAAAACATAACCTATAGTAGTCATACCTGAGAAAACTCTCCCAGATCTCTGCATCTCCTGGGATGGGATCGGCAAAGTGTCCGTACCGGGACACCAGTGTCTGTGGGAAGGTTTGTGAAGGTCCATAGAGCATCATTCACTTGTAAGCCAAGAACAATGTTGGTGCTCACCAATGCTCCTTGGCTATTTGAGGGCCAACTTGTATGAGTAGAGCCCCGGTGAAGAAGCATTTCAAACCTGGTAAGTTATCACAAAGTCTGCGGAGGAAAGGATTTCATTGTACGAGCAAGACTCCATTGGCATTGCCGTAAAGCATCGGCACAGTGTGATTTTTGAGCAGGGTAAATTATCCAGAATATCGTGTGCCCGGAAGCCATGGCAGCCTCCAGATCTGCAGATAAATTAAATTCATTGGAAGAAAATCAAATAAAGAAAAGAAAAGATGTCGGTGCGCTAAGCTAGTCTCAGGCTCAAATAATTCAAATGTATAAAATGAGGCCTACCAAACAGTGTGAGCATGCTGCAAATACAGTGTGTTGGCTGTACAATGTATACAAAAAACAAAATACTGTCTGCGCTTCTCACCCTAATAAAGTTGGCAACAAATATATAAACATAATATAAATGAGAGGTTTTGGTTATATAAATTGGCCAAAGCATAATTAAGCTCACCCGCCACGTCAAGGCACACTCTCAATAGGGTGAGAACCTACTCTCACCTCCTACATAGTGGGCACACAAAGCAGTTTATACTGCTACCAAAACCTTATTAATGTGTTGGGGGAGGTGCAATTAAACCTTCTCCCTATTAACCCCTGGACAGCAAGCTGCAACCAGACTGATGAGGAGCCAACAACCTCAAATATGTGCAAATATTTTTTTTTTTTTTTTTTTTTTTTTTTTTTTTTAGAAAATCAAATAAAACCAAGTTTTCTTCCATGCTGAATGATTACGTTATAAAGCACTCTTTGATGATCTTTGTGCCATGGGACTTCCGCTTTAACACATGTATGTTTCCGTCTGTTTACAGATGCATCCTAAATACCTAATTAACCGGTATTGCTGAGAGTATACATGTTACTGCTTTTATGATGTAAATGCCTGACAAATATTCTTCTGGTCAATTGCCAGTGAAGGCTTACAACAAAAGACATTATTGATTTCCTTCTTATTGATCAGAAAAGATCAGATAATTACATTTTGTATTTCAGCAAGGTAGAAAAAAAGGGTACAGTTTATAGCATGTGTCTCATGGAACCTGATATATGACTCTAAATAGAATATAGAATTTAAAGGCAGATAAGAGCCCCCCAGCCCATCTATTCTGTCCTGTTTTATTTTTTTTCATGCTGTATAAAAACCGAGGTTATTATTTGGCCCCTAGTCTTGTCTTATATTGAGGATAGGTGTATGCCTCTCCTGTCCAAATTCCATCAATTTACTAGAAGTCACATGACTAGAGTTATCTAAAGAATAACCCTGGATTAGAGAACTGCAAAGAAAAAACTTGCGGGCGCGGGTAGTTTTTCGAGTGTTCGGCGGTCGGACACTCTACCTGCGGGTCCCGGTAATCCTGCGCACTCCCGATGTATATGTCTGCAGCCAATCAGTTCCTGCTATTTCTTCACATGACAATCAAGTGTTCCCTGCAAAATTATGGGTGCGCCAAAAGCCGTGCAGGGGTTTGGGCATGCAGCGGTACTGTGGATGATGTTTCCAATGCAGCATTTTGTTACAAAAGTGTGAGATTCAGTGCCTTTAGTGTAGTGTAAATTATAAATGCATCACAAAAGTACAGCTAATGTTTAATATCACTTGCCATAAAGTGCATGTTTATGGAACAAATGTGATCTTTTTGTTTTCCAGGATTTTATAAGGACCTGACCAAAGAGAATGAACACAGTGTTGGTAAGTCAGTTTAATACATGCGTGCTCATCACTGTTCATGTATTCTTATCAACATATTAATTCCGTAACCAAGGAAAACTGCTATACCTTTTACTAACTACTACTTTACTTCTAACGATCATCAAACTATATCAACGATAACATCATTTGGAAAAAATTGTGATCGGGATCTTTTGACTCTTGCATAATCTGCGCTATATGGGTTCAGAAGGTATTAAGGCTAGTTTCAAACATTGGGAAGTTGTATATTATTAAAGTAGATTTAGGATACAGTAAAGATCAGTTTTTTTAGTTATGGATAAAATGTATATCTTGAAGGGTCTTCAACATACGTATAAGGGTTAAACCTCACTAATTGTCTTTCACATGACCTGTATTAAAATCTGCCTGACTTTAACATAAAGTGGCACATCATAAGTGACATAAAGGAACCATTCGCCCCATCTGGTTACGATATAATTGCTTGAGATCCGTTTATGGTTGTGATGTGTTGCAGATAAATACATTTTGAATATATCGTTTGTAATGTGGGATTGTTCTTGAAATTATTGTTCACTGTGCAGCAACAAGCAATAGATGAAATCCATTCCGAAACCTTTTATTACAGTAACTGGCCAAAATCCATCAAAAACATAGACTGTTATGTGGACCTCCATCCGTTCTACTTGGCTGCTGTCTCCAAGTGGTTGGTAGCTTCTCTGGTTTCCGATGACTGCTCGTTTTTTTTGGCTTAGAAGCTGATCGTGATGTTGCCGGCATCGACCACCAGATGTTGGAGGCTCACGCTGGATCCACATGTTGTCCCAATCTAATTTACCCCGGCTGCTCATTCTGCCAAGAGGGAAAGATGTTCCTTATCGATTAGTTTACTCTTTGGCTTATTTCCGAGCTCTGCTATCTGCTATCCTAGGCCAAGATAAAAAAAACCCTTTGAGGGGAGCATCTTCCTGTTTAAACATATTTGCACAGATGAAGTTGCTATGGAGGTAGTTTCCTTTTTTTTAAATCCCAAAGGAATGCCATTTGCTGTTCAGTGGAGATCAGCGTGTTTTAATTAAAACCATTTTATTTATAGAGGACCGATGGTATTGACCGCATTCAAACAGAATAGCTGCATAATGATCAATTAGTTATAATTACTGATATGTTTGTTGGCTGGCATCTGGCAGAATTAAGTTATTTGGGAACAGATGTCTTTAGATCTGTTTAATCATTAAATACAAATACAGAGCTAATTCTTCATAAGAGGTTATTTACATTACATTTATTTATACAGCGCCAGCAGATTCCGTAGCACAGTTAAAATCAGTGGGATAATTTAAAGTCACTCACAATAATAAACTTGCGAGCTTACAATCTAGTTTACAATCTAGTTTTTGAGGGAAGGCATGGACGGGGAAGAGTTTGTCGAGTCAGGAGGATCTGTAGAGGTTGTTGATCGTTCAGATGGCTGAGAGTGTTATGAGGAAAGAGGGGTTTCAGAGAGCTTTTGAAATTTGCATATGAGGGAGAAACGAGGAAGGGAATTCCAGGGAAGGGAGTGCAGAACGGGTGAAATCCTGGATGCGGCTGTGAGAAGAGGTAATGTAATAGAAAAGCGAGGAAGGTCATGAGAGGAACGAAGAGGGCGGTTAGGGGTGTATTTGGATAGGAGAGTAGAGATATAATGGGGTTGCGGAGTTGTCGAATTTGATTCTGAAGGGTATGGGGAGCCAACAAAGTTATTGGCATGGTGGAGCAGCAGATGAGGAACAGTGACACAGAAACATTAACGTAGCTGGGGTGTTGAGGACGGATTGGAGCGGTGAAAGGCATGAGAGCGGGAGACCAGTTAGTAGGAAGCTGCAATAATCCAGGTTTTTGAATTAATGTAGAACTTGCGAGCCAAATAAACTGTTTTAGAAACGATATTTTAGGTGATTCAAAGCTACCCAACCAAGGAATTTTTGCACCCATGACCCCTCTTTTGTTGGCACACTTGTGCCATTCTCCACTAGTAGTTATTTTGGACACTATACCTAACAATGAAGCCATATGAACTCTGACTTTGCCGACATCTCTTAAATCAGACAAAACACAACCTCCAGTAACTGGGTACCTTTGGTACTACAGCCAAAAGGTAGATAACTGTAGGGTTATTATTTTTTATCTCTCACATTTTAGGCACTTAAGAATTTTAAAATACAAAAAAATGTAATAATTCCACATCATTTGCCCCTAACCTGAGGTCCAGTGCGAATATGTGACTATACTATTAAAGAAACATACTATGGGCCATACTATGGGTTAGCAATACGGTGAGAATAGGAAAGACAATGGTGAGCAAAGCAGATGTTGTGTTGTCAGTGTGCTGGTAGCAAACTGATGGAAATATACACACATGCGCAATGTGCCAAATTCTGAATCTATGCTAACAGGATTCTTTTCATGCAATACTTATGTTGAACTAGTGATTAATATCTTGTTAGGAGGACTGAAGTGATCACATTTGGTCCACAACATCCCTAGGAATCTTTCCTTTGTAGCCCTTATTTTTGGGCCACTTGACATTACCAGATTTCTCTTTTTTACTTTTTTTGTGTGTGTATTTTTTTTTTTACTTCTTCTATATTTAGAGCCAGTAATAGTACATCAACCTAATCGGGTGTTGGGTAACATAAGCAGAAATGCATAACTCATAAGAATCTTGGTACCCTATAAAATACAGGAAAACAGTAGTAGATCTCAGCTGGAGGACTCCATGATTTTGTGGGTTTTTTTTGTAAATGTTATTTCATTTTCAAAGAACAACTACGATTTGGAAGAGTTTTTACAAATATTTCGGAAAGCACCAGCAAAAACCGACGCCATGAACCCATAGTAAGACGTAGCCGAGTTATTTTGGGGTGAAGTTACCACGCAGCTATAATATGCATATGATGTCTGGAGTAAGCATTAATGAACCTGATAATCAAGAAAGTAAATGGGTAAAAGTGAAATTTATGGAACTCCTGGATATTTCCATTGGAAACCCAGTTATTTATCACGGTTGTTGCTTTGGAAATCAACTTTTTTTCATTGAAAAGAGGCTAATCTGTTGGGCAAACAGGCTGAACTCTGCATTGACCTTAATCAGGCGTCAGGATGTGGCACGTGGCGGCTGACAAAATAGAGGAGGCTTTTCTGCTATATATCTGTAATTTGCTTGCATAATTTATCATTGGCGTTGAAGGCATGTTAACATTAGAGTTAATACACCTACTCCATATTGGAAAACGAGGTTCCACTGAAAAGGTCTCTTGGCTTTGCCAAAATAAGTTTGGACATTTTGGCTGCTGTATTCTCTGTGTGGCCCTAAAGATAAAACAGTTGAATGGGTATTAAGCCTGTCAAAATTGCACACAAAAAGTGTTTTGGCCTCAGGGCTTAGCCTTTTAAAGCATTTGCTACTTTAATTAATGGAGTGGCTTGGGTGTTCTAGACCCACAACATATGTCGCCAAACAAAGAGAGGATTACTCAATGCTCAATGTCAGTACTGGATGCCAAAGCCTTATGGCTGCTTGAGCATTATATACAATATTTTATTTTTATTTTTTTAAGTATTATTTCCTCTTTTTTGGGGGAGGGTGGATACCCAGTTTTCTAAAGTCAAAGCAACTTTTTATTACTACTACTACTACTACTACTACTACTACTACTACTACCACTACTACTACCACTACTACTACCACTAGTATCAGATTGAAAATAGTTTTTCAAACATGCTGCCTGGTTTCCCTTTTAAATTGTTTTTGAATACTGTTTTCAGGCAGCTACATGTTAGCCATTTGTACGTGTTCTAGTTGTATTATCTACAAGACGAACACTTGGCTCCATATCCTATTTCTTGTGATAAATAATATAACTGCTCATTCTTAATAACCCAGCCAGACACTCTAACTAATGCAAATCTATAAAGAAACTGCATTACCATAACCTGCGTTGTTGTGTGTGTATAGATATAGTGTTATATTTTATGCTCATGTTTGGGTCTCCATGGATACTTCAGTTCAGTTCACTTCTTGAGTATCATGTTCATGTCCCTAAATGAACACATCAGTAGGAATGAGGTTGAAAAAGATAAACAGCCATGGGTTGACAGCTTCTAGTAAATCATGTTTTAGTCTTGAAGTACTTGATCAAATTAGTCATCACATTTTAATTTTTGGTTTCTTATTTTGTTATTTAATTAGTCCGTTAGTTAAGTAATGAGTTCTGCAGCTCCAACAAGGTCATTACTTCATTCCCACACTTCCGCTTAGGGGCGCTCTTAATAAGGAAAAAAAAATATACTGGCGGTAAGTATTGCACTCATGATATTTCACTGATATTCAGGCTTTTCTCAATATCTTTTCATCTAAAGTGGTAGATGAAGAGAGAAATAAAGAGCCGATTGCGCAGTATCCTGCCCAAGTATATAAGGATAGTGTTAAATTGCACTTACAAGATGTTGAGCACATCCACATATGTGCTATAAGGCCATATATCTGTGTTATTCTGCGATCACGATTGGTCCTGTTTGGAGTGATGATCTCAGGTGCTTAAATTAATAAATAAATAATGGAAGTCTCTTCCGACCGTAAAAAAGAGGATAAATGCCTCAACCACAACGCGTTTCCCACAGATCAGCGAATCTGTAGCGACTTCATCAGGAGGTATCAAACGTGGGTGAGTCCCTTCGTTATCCATCTTTTATTTGGTTTTTCGGGAGTGACTTCCGCGTACGTCACTGGAAGTCACTATTACACTGATCTAAGTACTTTATGATTTGAACTGGTACCCTTGTCACTTAACCCTATACACGATTACTTCGTTCCCGGCAGAAGATGAGTGCCGGGCAGTAGATGCATTTGCTGCGTTCCTTGCTGGATGCTTCGCATGATTGTCTGAGCTTTCTCTGTTCACCAGACATGACTGACACACGGCTTTTACTTTACTTACTCTTACACTGTGAATGAAAAACCTAAGTCTCTACTATAAGTTCTGTTCACCTTTCTAGATACGATATTCTTGTTAGTGCATTCGCTTACTTTGCAGCAAGGATAAAAATGTAATTTGTATTTCTGCCATGAGTCTTTGTGCCCTCTTATGGCTCGCGTCTCCAGCTGCCTTTTTTAATACCTCCATCTGTTTGCTCTCCTGGAATTGGAACCCCTCGGGATTTCCCTCCACCCCCATTTCCACTTTTGCTCATTGTCACCCATAGTTTTTCATTGGCAGGCGGTAATATTTGACTCCGATTCCTTATTCAGATGTCACCAGTTCTACTGTTCCAATACCAAAACTTCTGTAGGACCACCTCAGCGCTATTTTTAGGGTTAAATGTATATTAGAGTCCTATATTTGGCATGTGCGTTTTATTCTTTATAGTTATTGGAGTTAGAGAACAATACTTCTGTCATTTCATTTTCTCCCCAGCTGCCTCTCTACTCAAAGCAGGCAATGTGTTTCAGTATTGTTATTGCAAATGCAAGCAGAATTTCCACTCTAGTTAATGGGGGCTGAGCCCCCCTTGAAATCAATGAGAGTAGCAGCAGCCAATCCGGACACAGATGTTTTTCTAGCATACGTGTGAAACGCTGCTGCGCTAATTAAATGGGAGTGCTACTGAGCATGTGCAACATGTGTACATACGAACGCAGGCGTGTCCTAGCCTTTGCTGTATGTGTGCGTGAGCCGTACTCATTTTTCATTGAGAAGAAATATGGCCTCTTAGCCGTGTAGTTAATACAGAGTTAATTTAGCAATAATGCAAAAGCAGTTGACGCCCCTACATATGCAACACTAACACACACACATCCAAACACGGCAAGACACCCAGACACTAACACACATGCATGCAAACTAAACGAACACAACCAGACACATACTAACATACCCAGGTAGACACATGTTCACAAGCTCTTATCCCCACACACACATTAACATATGCGGACACATTCTGACATACTCAAAGACACATACTAACATACCCGGACACACTCACACATACATAAACGCACACTCAACTTATGCCTCAGCCTGTCTTTGATGCAGCTCGCCTGGTGACCTGGCTACACTTGCGGGATCACGCAATGGGACGTTGGGCCACCCTGCTCAAACCCACCTCCTTTGGAAATTAGGGAGATAAAGAGGTAAGTCCGGGTGAACGTTAAACGGAAATGTTGAACGTCCCTGAACTACTGCTTAGGATTGGGAGACGTGCACTCTATTCTTCCGCACCTCCAAGGCTTTAAATCCACAATCTGAATTTTTTTTTATTGTATATAAAATTAGATTTTGTGATTTCGCAGCAGGTGATAAAGATTTTGGTGGGCTGATGTTTGCCAGCGAGTCTTGGGCTTCTCCAAATAGGTTTAGGAAATGGTTTTAAGCTAAAAAGAGAAACTCGTTTTAAAAGGCATTGTGCGTGGAGTAAATGTAAAGCCTCGCAATAAGGTTTAGCTTTGTGTTTGGTGGTCGCTCCTAGGAGTCCAATGCTATGTCGCAGGTTCAGGCGAAGTTCATTTCTAGCTCTTGCCCTCTCCACAACACCCAGCTTGTCGGTGAAGAGGGACAAGGGCGGTCAGAGGTCAGAAGAAGTTCAAGAAAGCATAACCTCCTTTCCAAATGCTTGGCCAGCTTCTGTAAGCAATGGTGTTTACAGCAGTCATAAAACTCCCAAGAACAAGGCTTCTTGGTACCGCAGAGCCAGAAGTCCACCACATAAGAATGAGCCACATTGTTGGTTAAAACAGGAGAAATAATTGATTTATGTTTGCCTGTGTAATTAAACTATAAAATGGAATGCCACAGAAAGATTCCCCGGAGTTTCACAGCAGCGTTTTTACCCTTGAGTTCTGGGCCGCAAAAGGCTTGATACCCTAATAAAGGTCATCGTCCATTAAGAACGAAAGTATTAATTCCATTCAGGGCACATAAACACTATATAATACTGGAAACAATGGGTAGCCATTCAGTTATCACTTATAGGGATCGGTGGATAGGTTTAACATTCTGGGAACATCTGCTGCAGATGGTTTGATGTGACGGGACAGCAGTTTTTTCCCCAGTTTACATGCCCATACTTATTTTGTGTAGCCAAGTGTCTCCCAAACCATAAGAGCTTACATCATTATTATTACTATTATTTGTGTAGTGCTGTCATATCATGTAGTATTGTAAATTATAATAAACAGCTACTGACACATGCTTACACCACACAAACACATAGATACGTCTTATATCCATCTTTATGTTTACAGATTATACCTTTTCCCCATCTTCTTCAATATAAAACTTGTTGACATATAATTCTTTCTGCATACTTTAAGGCTCCAATAATTCTATTGATTTAGGTCCATTACAATTTTGTTTTGTTGTCCGTTTCAACATCCGTATTTTATTTTGAAGAAATACGTATAGAATGGATATGTAATGATTAGTTTATTTTGTGGTGAGATAAGGTCATACTCTGGCTCAACACTGAGAGCATATATGACCGGTGAACAAAATATTTCTGGAAGATGTCGGCTGACGTTTTGTAGACTTTTAATCATTTTTAGATATGATGTTTTCTAGAGAAAGCAACAGTCTGTAGAATAGCAGGTTACTATATATATATATATATATATATATATATATATTTATTTATTTATTTTTTGAATTGGGCCCTTTCCATGGGAAAGTGTACAGTGGTTGATATAGTCTCTGTTAAAAAGTTGGACAGCTCCTTCCTAAAGCATCGGCCAGCAGGCATTCTAGGAAGCTTTCAGTTAGTCCCTTGATTGTTGGGTGTGCTTGTTGAAGCAAAGTAGAGTGTCGTCTCTTTCCTTTGCCAAAAATTTCTCTTCACAGCTCCATTAACATCCTCCATTGTCCCCTTTTAAAGACTTCAGTGAAACAAAGGCATGATTATCTGAAAAGGAACAAAAGAAACCAGTGCATTTCTCTACTGTGTTGAGCCAACAGTAGGTGAGATCTGTGTGAGATTTGGCAGCCGCAAGTCAGTTGATGTGCCTTTCACCATCAACCATGGGGTTTATGTGTTTAATATACACTGTTGGAAGCATTATTATTTTTTTAAAGTTTATTTTGTGTGTATATATATATATATTTACACCCCCCCTGAAAAAAAATGCAAAAACCATAATGCCGACTATGGCATGTTTTTTTTGCCCTTCAATGTATTTTGTTGGTCCGGTGATAAATTGTTCCAGATGTGGGCAGGTGTAAGTTACAGTTGTGAAGGGGCAGTGCCTTGTGATCAGTGGCTGTGACCGTGGTGATCTAAGACCTCGTTCTGCCATCTGGCCGCTGGGAAGTGGACACGCGGAGCACACACAAGCAGGTATAGCTCTAGTGACCATCTGCTGACCTCTGCCTTTACCCCCTGCAGGGCAGGAGGAGCTGACCCGTGCCAGGTTAAACATTAGAAGGGCTTCCTTCTGTGTGCATTCAGCCCATACTGTATGCTGAAGGCTTCTGCTGAGCCGTGTCATTAGCAGTGAAATTGTAACCATCTTGCTGGCAGATTGGCTTTCAGTGGATGTTATAAGCGATATAGCTAGATCGTGTTCTAAGTTAAAAAAAACTGGACCTGTCTGACCTAAATCAGTTCAAATGTTTCTAAAAGGTGCAAAATTCTTAATCCATATTTGTTGTTGTTTGTAGCTATTGTTTTAGTAAAAAAAAGAAATGGAATTCTGGACACATATATATAATTTTGAAAGAGAGTGTGTGTGTTTTTATATATATATATATATATATATATATATATATATATATATATATATATATATATATATATATATATATATATATATATATATATATATAATATTGTCTGGTTATTTTTGGCATAAAAATCTCTTCTACAAGATAATGGTATTTTATATAAAATGAGGCACAGAAGAAGACACTTGTTAAACATGTTGTATAGTAAGTACAGTAAGGACAATAAGGATGTGGAATTCTCTGCCTGCAGAGGTGGTTTTATCAGAGTCTGTACAGACGTTTAAACGACAGTTGGATGAATACTTGCAAAAACATAATATTCAGGGATACAATATTTAAATAATGGGGAAACAGCTTCAAGGGGCGATCTGAATGCCATTCTGGGGTCAAGAAAGTTCCCCCCCCCCCCTAGTTTTTGCCTTCTTTTGGATCAACTGCAAGAAATTAACCTATATAGGAAAGGCTGAACTTCATGGACGCATGTCTTTTTTCAGCCTATATAACTATGTAACTATGTAAGTGAAATGTGGACCCAACAATTCCATTCTTCCGGTCCCATTCATTAGGGAAAATTGTAAACATTGACATGCAAATGAATTAATGTCTAGTTGACTTTAGTCGGAGGATTGGTTAATGATTATGTGGTGGGAGGCACTATACCCATCATGAAGGGAAATTAGGCTTACAAACGGAGAGATTTATTTAAAATGAGAGAATTATTTAAAAGCAATTTAGTGGTAAATAACTGCTGACTTATCTGGTCTTTACGCCTTGTACCTAAAAGAACCCTTAAGGCGAAAGAGTAAATTTGTATTAACTTATTTATTAGAAAGTATTAGTGACCAAATCCTGGTTAACCCTACTCGTGGAAGTCCGGAGTGGCACCGAATCTTTCCAACTTGAGGGTTGTTGGCCTCCTAGTGTTCTTGAAGGAAGACTAACTGGGGTATATGCAAGCACATAGTATAATAATATGTTTAAATGGAATGCCCTGCTTTTAAACATTAGTTGCGGATGCACTATGCCATTTTGCAGGTTACTGTTAATTTTCTTTTTTAAATAGATTTTTGCACACAAACCTTATTAATATTTATACTTGAGACACGGAATATTTTATGAGATTGTGATTTTCAGTTCTACTTTTTAGGATTTAGCTTTTTTTTTTAGTTTTATTTTAATTGTTATTATTTATACGTCTTTATAAACTCGCTCATATTGGCTTGTCAGAGAGTTACGTTTTCATTAACTTCTTATTTCTTGGGAAAAGATGGAATCTACAATTACAAGAAACTGTGTTTTACACCAAAGTGTATTTATTTAACATATAATATTAATTTATTTACCAATATACCCTGAAAAGTTTACGCTATAAATTCTGCAAATGAGGTCCTGGTTTCAATATTGACCCCGGTTATTATTTTATGAGTTATATTGAGCCATTATATTCTTTATCACTGTACAATGGATAAGCGGGACATAACAATTAGGTCTTACAGAAACACAAGGTAAGGAGGGCTGTGCTCAAACTTACAATCTAGAAGGTTATGTACACATTTTTAACCATTTAAAGAAAATTCGGCATTCTACTACCTCTTTCTTCAACGGGAAGCAGTGTGTTAAAATCATCTGCAGGGATTGTTAAAGAGAAATCATTTTGACTCAGTTTTTTTTTCTTGTAGGAAATTTATCTGATATTTCGTCTGAGAGCTTTAAAATGAACTCCCTGGTTGGTAAGTTGATACTAAATTAAGAGAGATATTATATATATATATATATATATATATATATATATATATATATATATATATATATATATATATATGTGTGTGTGTGTGTGTGTTTTCCAAGTATTAACCATATCATTATGAGATTTACTATCAAGAGTAAAGATACATTGAATTAATTCACCAGTGTTCAAGTAGTGAATTAATCTGTTATGTGATTGGGAATGATGCTTAAATAACATTAGAGTGGAAACTGTATGAAAAAGGATAGTGTTTAATTGTGTCTCTTCTTTTGCAAAATAAATAATTATTTCTGAGTAAAGTTTTTATAAGTTATTAATTGACCCTGTGGTCCTATGAAGACATATGGTCACCGCTATATTGTCACCCATTGTCAGCAAAGCACAATACCCCAGGCTCCAAAAAGGAGAGAAAAAAAATCTTGTTATCGAACGTCCTTATTTCTTCTAGCAGAACGTTTGTAGGAAAAACGATTCTATATATTTTGCAATAGCATCAAGTATAATTCAATAACACATTATTACACTTAAATAATTACAGGTATACATAATGCAACGAAATGCCTTGATCTTTTAAGTTAAACAGAGTTCAGGTCATATGGGCAGGAGAGTGAATATTTATGTGATGACATCATCACAATGCATTATAAAGGACAAACCAGCAAAATATTTACCCTGCAAGCTGGTCTGCGTTGGCATTTCATAATGCATAAGTAATAGTTATGCATCCTACAGGGCCAGTTCAGCCCTTCTTGAATATTGAGCGCTATTAGGAAGGTCAAATGTTTAACTCTCTCTTTTGTAAATAACATTGATTACATCACACTGCGTGGTCAACAGCACCCCCTTGTGGATAAACACCATAATTAAAGCTTTTTTTGTTTTAGAGTGCATATTAGACCTTCTTGTGGTTTACAGAAATTGTTCTGCAAAATGGATGGTATAAACTAAACATAGTAAATACAGAAAAGAATGTTATTACATTTGTGATTGACCATGGGTTCTTTCAGGCGGTCATTGACTTCTGGCTTTTCAGCGACCACTAACTTTATTTAATGTATTTAAAACTGAAAAAATGTGTAGGTGGCCTGTGAAATTAAAAATGGGGGAAATTGTTGGTTGTAACTGGTTGTAATTTTACTTTTTTGTGCCATATCTACACGTTTTTGTTAAAATATTTCATACTTTCAAAAAAAAATTTCGGGAGGGGGTCACAATCTCTCTGCATCTTTCAGTTGTGTTTGTGAAAATGTTGTGTTTTTCTGTTCCATGTAATATAAATATCACTATAGCTTACATAAATAAGTAAAAATGAATAGAATTGAAATCCCAAGTGGGTCAAGCCCAGTAGATAAAACTGAACAATTCAGCATTGTTATAATAATTAATTATCATAAGCCGGAAGTTCATTGCTTAGTTTGACAAAACTAAACATAGACACCAGGGGGCAGTATAATTTTACATACGCACTTGTGGTTCATGATTATGGGCATAGCAAACCATCACATTTAACCCTTGTGAACGGGTTTGTTTTTGTGGATGTATTTTTTGCTTGCCTTTGTTCCGACAGCCTGCCTGCCAAATATTGCTGTGTATCTTAATTATACGTTCTGCTCCACATCATCTAAAGTCATCCTCGTGTGTTTCCACCGTCTACTCTGATGAAGTGCACCTTTTCCTCCATTTTTTAATGATGTTGCTACTGAAATATTTTAAGCTTACATCTTCAGTGAAGAGTCTCTTCAAGGATCAGGCATTTACAAGGCAAATAAGTAGAACACGGGCGTTTCTATAACTTCCTGCTTGGGCTTGTGGGATTCCAACACATGCTTCCCATGTGATCATGGAGAAATAAAAGAAAAGTTCTATAAAATGCAAGGCCGTTATGATGTCAGAGATCCTATATGGAAAAATCCATCAAGTCAGAATTATAGTCATTTTCTGACTTGAAAGTGACGGGAATTGTCATCTACCGCAACTTGCCTCTTCATAGTCTTGGGCAGAGGAACGCAGCCAGCCAAGTTGTTGTTATTATTATTATTGTTATTATCTTTTATTTATATAGCACCAACAGTTTACGCAGCTTTTCATACAATACATATATTCAAGGGGTATGACAAGACAAGAATTGACAGACTAAGACAAACCGATACATTAGGTGGAGAGAGCCCGGCTCGCAAGCTTACAATCTTGAGGGTTACGGATCTGTTATATTATTCGTATAGATCCATGTTTTTGCAATGGGCAGACAAAAGCTCCACCATTTTTTTTTTTACACTTGATTGCTACCTTCAAGAGTTCTAAAATGAAATTCAATATTAAAAAACAGTAAATGTATAATAATTTAAGTAATTTCATTATATCTGTGCTTCGTGAAAAACACTATGCGGAGTGTCCTTCACGTTACAGATCTCGGTACCCTTGTCTAACTTGCTTCGGTGCTGTTGGCACAGAAGTGCGTTGGGAGTGAATAAGAGCATTCGCAGTGATTTCATGCTCTCGGTGTGTAGACATGGATCCTATGATCCTGTGAATGTAAGAGGAGCAGCTGTGTTCAGGTAGTTGCCACTGTGGCTAATTCTCACCTATTTCTTTTTATATGTCCATGACTCTTCTGCCAAGACTTTTACGTACGCTAATTTGAAATCAGTGCTACCGGTGTGCCTAGGCTATAAATCGGGTAGCGTTTTGTGGTGTGGTTCTGAAATTGATTGTGCATACCTTACTTATAAGTCAATCTTAATTTTTTTTTAAGCCAGTAAAATTTATTTTTTTTATTGTTTCCAATGATTCTAGAAGGCAAGGGGGGGGGTGCATGTGTTACCTCTAATGGTTATGGACACTGACATGTTAATAAAGTCGTTCAGGAAAGGAAGAAAACATTTAATGCCATACAGAATGTGGTTTGTGATCTCTGGCATAAATGACAAGCGAATGTGGGATTTGACCATACCTGTTTGTCTCGTTATCTCGGCCCACTGGAACTCAGTGCTTTGTTACATCTGCATCTTCTTCTGCTTCTATCCCACCAAGATACTCAGCAGCTGCATGTTCCTTAACCCCTTAAGGACAATGGGCGGTCCCTAAACCCATTGAAAACAATGCATTTTGAGCCCGTACATGTACGGGCTTTGTCATTAAGGGGTTAAGATCGGTAACCCTTGTTGACTATGTAATCATGGTACACTTAACTGAGATTTCAAGTTTCATTTTAAAACGAAAGATTTAATATGAATATTTAATACACATTTATATATTTTTTTTTTATACACAATGAGAATTGAAAACGGTCTACATTTAAGACATAGGGGGTATTAGGAAACATATAGAGAATGTAATTATTTTCTTTATTTTCTCTTTTTTTTTTCCATACAATTTTATTTGCATAATTGTAAAGCAGTTCATTCAAAGCAGTTGTGAATGCAAATAATTCAAGCCTCAACATATTTTATACTTTTCTCCCTTATGTCTAACTTGGTTCTTTAATGACGCTGGAAACAGATGTCACCCTTTCTACGGCTAACTAGCAGAAATTAATATGAGTCGATTTGTTGTAGGCGACAGACATAGATGATCACATTTAAAAATAAACAGCAAGTGTCTTTCGGATGAAATGTGTTCTTGCCTAATCGCTCAGTAACTCTACTGCGTTCCGTCTGAAGAAGTTCTTTGTATAGGCGCAGTGTAGTCAACCGAGGGGGGTAGGCTGGAGGTCTCTGCTGTATTTGATGAGTGGTCTGCAGTTTGCATTCATTGATCAATGAGCTATTCTTAGCTAAAACCCACCGACAGCAATGAATGTTGATTGCAGCCATTACTCCGGTGCGTATACTTCTCTCAAGATCCAAAACAGAAGTATTGTTGATTCAACTGCTTTGCCCTGATCCACTTAGAAAACATGATTGCGAGTCTCTGGTATGCTTAAGCTGTACGTTTTTGGTGGAGCTTGCTTTCTAGATCATCCTTCTATGTTTGTACTTGTGAGTATTTATATGCTTAAAGCTGCTTACTGGACCATGCCGGTGAAAATGCCGGTGCCATTTGTACCCTACACTTCAGGGGCAGAAGAATTATATATATATATATATATAGATGTGTGTATATATATATATGTATACACACACTCATGGGCAGTATTTATGCTCTCGGTCTTGCAGCTCCTGCCTTCCAAGGACTAAAAAAATTTGAACTTATTCATGTTACTTTTTTGGTTTGTGGAACACTATGTTACACTCTTAGCCAGATGGTACTTTGTGCTTCTAGAAAAGAGCAGAACAGGGGAACAAATGGACCGAGATTTGGGTTCCAATCAGGGACTGTCCCATCTAAAGATGAACACTTGGGTTGTATGATGTAATCTTGCCTGCAACATATTAGCAGGCGTTATGTGCTGAAAAGCCTCCCTTTTTGTTATTATTCCCCTAGCATATGGATGATTATGAAGAATGAATGGCCCTCCTTATTCTCCCTTTCTCTAATTACAGCGGTATGTTAGGAACGTTCCCTAATTATGTTTGTTTCAGTTGGTCCTAAACCTGAGAATTTTGTTTGGGGGGGGTGCTAAAAATAGAATGAGCCCTCATTGAGGAAGAGGCAGTGGTAAATATTCTATTCTAAACTTAATGATAACAATGGGAACAATGATGTGCTTAAAACATTATAATCTATTTTTTTTAAAAAAAACTTACAAACATTATAATTAAATGCATCGAGCAACATCTAGCGGAATTGTTTTGCTGATGTGCTATATTCTCTAGAATTCCTAGAATGTCATTTTCCCACCCCAGTGTAGCTATAATACAGCATTTGTTTCCATTATGTCATAACCCCCCCCCAACAGCCGGTTTGTATATGGCATTCTCCCACCTACCCAGTTGGTATTTCTTCCTGATCTTGCACATGGCATTTGAAATGAATATAAACCACTTCACACTGCATACATTTTTACCCTTCAACTATGTAGAAACCTAAGGTCTTCCTTATATCTCAAGGTTCCAGAACTCAAATATATAACCTCCTTACTATAAATGGGACAGCATTACCTGTAACACTCACCTCTATGAATTTGCATCTTGATGGGACCAATATGTGGTTTTAGGGGTAGAGTCAAGACGAGATTCGAATTGTTTTTCTCCTTGCGCGCTGTGAAGAGCCTCAGGGTACAGTCAACGGCCGATGGTTTACTTTTTTACACTTTCTCAAACTCACCGACAGCGTTGAATGTTCTCTGAAGCCATCAAGGGCTGGCATGTGCACACTCGATCCACACCCTGTCAGGAGAGCAGAAAACTTGCTGAGGTCAGCACATTCCTGGAGCTCGATTAGGTCACTGGAGATTTGGTTATGAATAACTTAGGACACACAATTGTTAACCAATTCAGCACCTATAATGGGATCACGTACGCCCGCGGTTCATTTTCCTTTACAAAATATATATCCGGGAAGTTGTTCTGAAAAGCTAATATTTTGTCCCGTTTGAGGCAGCGATGTTCGCTTTGATGAAATGGAATACTTGCTGTTAGTAAATGTTGGCTGTGACGTTTAGCCCCTAAAATATAAACAGAGGAACGAGATGTTAGAAGCTCCCTGCACCAACTTCAAAGCAATTGCCTCTGTATTTTTTAAGAGCACGGCTTACGCAGAATCTCTGTATTATTTCACTGACAACTGGTTTTTGTCGCTGTGCTGTTTGACAATCCCCACCCCAGATATCTCGCAGATTGGACACAAGTTGTTGGTGTCTCTCATGAATCTTCAAGGTGATTCAAGGCTTAATTAAGAGCCGCCACACAGAAGCTTTCTAAACATATAATGCGGTGTTTTAAATAGTCAGGAGGGAATTAACAATGTGGGAGAGCCAACTGCCCTTGGTCACCAAGGAAAAGGGTCCAAACTTTGATATAACAGATAATATTAAATGTTTAGCAATCTTAAGATAAAACGTGACCATTGGATACTAATTGAGGATGGAATAGCCTTGTGTCGGATGTTTGCCCCTCTAGGAATTTTACCAATTTGATCAAGTGTTATACAAGTATTAAATCGTGGGTCAGACGCGCTTGACGGCCTTCCAGCAGAGTTAATAGAGGTTACTACATTGAAGGAATTTTGACACGCATAGGAACGGCATAAAACCATCCTAAATATAAGAGAAAATCAAAGACCAAATGGTTCTTATCTGCCATCCAGTGGTGCCTAACTCAGTCCTTAAGGCACGTCAGCAGTCCGGTTTTTTTTAATCTCCCTACTTGAATATAATGGGGTGATTGCTAAATATCGTCATGGTACCGTGCCTTGAGGGCTAAATTGGGAACCACTGTTCTAGAAATATTGGATCCAGTTAATAATACTCTGTAGAATAAAGTAGAAGGTTTCCACCTAGTTTGTATTTTACTGGCTGGCCGATACAATTATCATTTACAATGGAACTGCTTAGGTGAATCAGTGGATATTACTGGCCCGGGGAGCTTGCGGTTGATACTGTCGGTTTTGTATTACAGACATGGGCCGTTCTGGGATATTAGAAAAGTCTGAATGGGGTTTGGGAAGGTCTGTCCTGCTTGGCAGAGATTTCCTTCCTCGTGTCTGGCACACCTCTCCTGTGTGTGCTGGCTGACTGCCAGCCGTCTGACTTCCACTGAAACAAAACGCTCTCAGTGTATGGTTACAGATAACCGTATGGCCACAGCATACTGCCCCGAGTGAGTGCCAGGTGTTGTGACCTGGAATCTCAGAACCTAGAAAGCATAGAGAGGCTATTCTTAGCGCTGAGGAGAGATCTTGTTTGAAGGACTTTGGTTTGTTCATAGTTTGGGTCACTGTAACAGAAACCCTGGCTTTAAAGCACAGTGACTTTTTTTCAACCCCCAACCTCTTGCTTCTGGCTTCGCTGCGTTAAGTTGACCGTTGTATGAAGGCAGTAGCAGTTCCATGGAACTTATAAAGCAAAGTTAGCACAGAAAATGTTATACGGCCATACATACATTCTACAGCCCTGTCTATTAAGTATTAGTGAGAAAGCTGCGAACATAGGTTTTCCAGCCTTGGTACTTGCAATTGTGATGGTGATGGAGTCCTGCACGTCAATCACTAGTCCACTGAAACGCTGACGTTCTAAAATTATATACCTCACTAAACTGGGACTTTGCAGATGAGTTGAGCGTTTCAGTTTTCCAAGTTGGCTATCTATGAAGAGCCAATCCCGGTAAATGTCATATGCAAGAAGAACTGAGCTGGACCTGCATATTGTATAGTTAATATATCATGAAAAGCCCTATTAATTTGCTCTGTGCATTATGCCCAGGCAACTTAGCCCTTCTTGGAGAAGCTGATCACTGGGATTGGCATAGCGTAGTAAGGAGAAAGCCCTTAGGTTAGTGAATACACCTCTAAAGCCTTAATTTTGCTGTCTAAGGACCAGTACCCAAAACTTTATGATCTGTAACTTTTTGTTTTGGGATATGGAATATAGATCTGTTCAGGTCCAACCTTTTAGTTGGCTCTTAGAAATAGCAGCTAAGTCTCGGGAAACCATTATATTTATAACCAGGAGAAACATTGCTTAGAGCTGGCTTCTTTGTTATTATTGTATATTCATATTGCTTCGACTAACCTGCAGAAAAAACAAATGTCTGACCTTTGCACCCCTATATTGTGATGCTGTGTGGGGGGGAAAAAAGCTTTTCACCCCGACTTCTAGGCCGTCCAATACAGGGAACAGGCAATGCAAGGGTTAATCACAATGACATGTTTGCATGTGCCAGAATGCAAGTGGCTCTCCTTTTTAATGATCTTCTGAATGTCCAAGTTGCATTTTAACCGCCTCAAAGAGTGGAAAATATAGTACGTAAGGCAGATTTCTGCCACTCCCGCGGACCAATCTTCCTAATTTAACGTGACTGCCCCTTATGTAAACGAACAAATCGTTCGACCCAGCCGCAAAAAAAAAAAAAAATACTACCTA
Organism: Spea bombifrons; assembly: GCF_027358695.1. Lineage (NCBI taxonomy): Eukaryota > Metazoa > Chordata > Amphibia > Anura > Pelobatidae > Spea > Spea bombifrons. The sequence goes on from NC_071094.1 coordinate 10,907,787, forward strand.
GAAATGGAAAACTCATAAAACTCTGTATGTAATGGCAAAAGGCCAATGTCGTTTAAGGTGACGAGGGATTCTTAAGGCAACGCTCAAGTTTAACAGGCCTGAAGAACGTGAAAGTGTTGACCTCATTTTATGGTTTCTGAGCAAATGGAGGCAGGCAGCCGCATTAGGAGAGCCCCCCCCCCATCTTTTGCTTGGTTTAACTTTAATTCAGCATCTGGAAACATGCAGAGGAAAATAGCAAATGCAGTAATTGGCCCTTTTGCTAACCCGGGTACCCCTTTCTTCTGTAATATGCAGAGCATCAAACGTTGTTCTGGCTTATAATGTCTCCTTTTTTTATTTTTAATGTTATTCCCTTCCAGCCTTCTTCCTTGCATAGTCCTGATGATATAACCCCTCTTTCTAGATGGATTTTATCTGTCAGCTGCTTTTAGTATAACTAAATGCGGGGCGCGCTGTCATACCCTTTGTAGTATAGTCTTTGCTCCCTCAAGGGAAAACCCTTCTGTCGTAGATCACTGCCAGCTGTCACGTCTCATCTCTTCTGCCCTATCCCCTCCTGTAAGCTCGTCTGTCCTCACCTGCCCTATAATGTTTGCACAGCAGGAAACCCTTGGTCATGTTAAATTGAAATAGTTACCGTTCTGCCAGATTCTATAGAATAGATGCTTTCAGATTCCCCAGAACCATCACGGACACAATATCATGGAGCGAAAATACATCCATCACTCATTACTCAAAACAAATGAGAATAACGAGTTGGCGTTAGTAATTGCCCTGTGTGCACCCATGGCCATCCAGAAATTTCCCGTTGACTTGGCAGCACGTTGGACGCCTTATGAGCTATCACTAGGGAAGATATCCCTAAATGTTCAGATGCAGAACATCTGAATCCACGCTTCAGGGAATTAAAACATTTAAAGTAGTTCTTGCACAGCTGCCGTTGAAGCTTAAACCACTCGGAGATGTGACCAGCTCATTGAAGGTCTGGGTACTTGGCATTTAAACAGGGCAGCGAGCAGGCGAGTATGGCTGTGGTATGTGTCCTCGTCTCCCCCCGGCATTTAATGAGTTAAAGTGCGCAGATGGCAGGAAGTATGATTTCCTCCCGGGTGAATGTTTGGGGGTAAGTGGTTTAGAAAGGCTTTGGAATCTAAGCTCGGGGGCATCTGACTACTCTGAGTTATTTTTGGAAGGGAAGCTTAGAAATAACAGTTTTCCTGTGCGTTAACTTTTTTTTTATTTAAGAACATTTTCTCATTCTCCTATTTTTACAATTATTATTTTGTAAGCGCGATGAGCCCCTCAGTAGAGCAGTGCGGACACAAAGGTTCTAGTGGGACAGCGGAATATTTATTTGCTCAATAAAGGAAGTTTACTGGGATATTTATTATGAATTTTGAGAAAGAACCCCCCCCCCAAAAAAAATCCCCAAAAATGTTTGGTTTTTCCCCAAAAACATATTTTGCGTTCTAAATATCGTTTTTATGGCTGGTAGTATGTTGGAAAGGGGGGGGTTCTAGAACCAGAGAGAGGATTTAAAAAGCCCTGTGCTGGAGCGTACCGGAGGCAGATTTTCAGCGGAATGTGGGTCATCGTGGCAGGGATCGGCGGTGCTGTGGGGAAAGGAAGGGGGGCGAAGGGTAGGTTGTCTAATCTGCTCATGGTACAGAAAGCAAACAGCATTCTTAATTGACCTCAATATTCACTGAACAGAATTAAAAAATGCTAAAGCCACATACCCATCTTTGCTGGAGGATAAAAACCAGACAGGCCCAGATGGACTAACCTTATACAGGCTGTGCACTGAAATATGCATATACACACACACTCACACGCTCGCACATCATATATATATATTCAATTTTTTAAACAAAATGAATGTGTGCAGAAGCATACACATTTTAATGATATATAGTTGCTTTGCATCCGAATGTGACACCAGGTCTATGGATGAACAAACTGGAATAGGGATTATGTTTAATCTGGAAGTATTATAAAGATTAAATGCATTTATGGCTATGTTGAGGATTTACATTTGATAGGATGGTTGAGGCTACATTGGACCGCAACAATATGACACGATACATCGAAAGTGATTTATTTTGCGTTTAGTCACAAAATACTATTATTATCTATTGTTTTACATAGCGCCATATAAATAAATCTTTAGACTGTCGATTGGTATAAATGGTAGCAAAAAAAAAGTGACAATAGGGGAATGACAATTGGGCTGCACAGGACACCCCAATACAAACAATCAGGCAAAGCAATGTGTCACCAGATGCTACTGGCATTTAAATAGCAATTTTGAGTTCTGCCGTCTGTCACATGAACGTCCCGTCCTGTTTTCCCTTGAATGTTGACAGTCCTCAAGTACTACCTTTAATTTAGATATCCACACATTTTGTTCTCATTCTAGATGTCCTTACTTACTCTACATTTACCGTTGTGTCGTGTGTTACAAACAAACGGGCAACTTATTCCTTCTTCATTACTGCATTTTAGGTTCAGGTTCCTTTGGTTTGGAACATTCTGACATCCAGCTGTCTCCTAAGACCAAATGGTTATCCCAGAGCACAATTATTGTGCACAAGCCCCATGGATCCTGGCTTTGTGTTATCTGTGATTCCTAGGAGTGATCAAGTTGCAGCCGTTAAGCTATAACCTGTTGGTAATAGTGAGCGTAACATAGTGGCAGCTGCACGAGATCAGGTGCTTAGCATGTTTTTCTTTGAAACAATGTACCCTTTAAACATTGCTTATGTTCCCACTAACTTCCCAAAAGTTATTTTGTATTGATAAGCATCACAGGGGATCAGAAAACAGGACATCTAATGTACAATGTAAGAAGTATGCTTAGGGGACAGACGTTCATGGGTGCAGAGATTCTGAAGGCAATAATATGGATAACTGCTTCTCATCTTCTACAAGATAATTGGATGACAAAGTCTATGTCGGGCACCTTGGTGGCAGAGATCTGCCCTGTCTCCTCATGGACCCAACGTCCTGTACGTCTTTTTTCACTTTTGCTTTTTTGGGCACGTCATGTCCCTACATTAGCAGATCTGCTTGACACAAGGAACAGGGTCACAGAGCCAACCAGGGTCACAGAGCCAACCTGGTCCCTTTTGGGATGCAAGGACGAGTTCCATTTTAACCTTCCGTAGCGATCACAGATATACGAAGAGCTGTTTATCCAATATATATTAATGTGCAAATATATAAATTAAATAAAATTAGTGATAAGATGCATATCTCAATATCTCTTGATGGGAATGTTCTTTTGTGAGACAAACCAGACCAAAAGGAGCCAGATTAAAAAGCTTGCATTTAGAGTAACCATGTAGACGTGAGGTCTATCGGCTACGCTTCTTGACTGCTCAGGGCAAATATAACTAAGCAAGGTTATACATTACTTATGACATTTAAAATATATATATATATAATTTCACGCACCATGTATACTGCATACCCACCTGTTTCACTGGGATTCTTGCAGTCTGTTCTTTTGTTCCTGCTTCTGAAGTGGCTGTAAATTAACGTCCAAGAAACCCAATCAGTGCACGGTCTACGGGGGTAAAAGACACCAAATTAAACAGGCACAACCTTGACCTCTTTAGATGTTTATATAGCGCTGCTATATCAACCGCTTAACAGGGTCTTTTGAAGTACACATATGCAAAGGGGCAACTGATTATGAAAAGCAGCCTTGGATCACTAATTATGTGCAAGGTTCTAGTGGATTAAATGAGTTTTATGTAGCCTCGATAATTTGAGACCAATGTTTCACTAGGTAACCGTCATTTTGTCGAGGGAGAACAATATATTTTTTCGGTCTTCACAAGTAGTTATATTTTCTGATATCTGCCATACCAGAGCAATATATTTTTATAGAAGAAGCACATAACATTTGCGCGCATTCTCTGTTCTAGGAAGCAGTCGCTTCATCCTGTCTTTCCATTGAAGAGACAATCTTGCAACTTTGTCTTTGTGATAATAATTTCTTTGTGCTTTTGATCTTGGCTGTTTTTATAAAACAACAAGGGAATATTCACCTTCCGTCAGATCCATTGCGTCAGTAAAGCAAAGGCAACAGTGAAGTGCTTTAAAATCTGTATTGTTTCAAGTGCTTCATCATTGATCTACAGACAGTTAACTCTTTAATGCAAACAATAATCCACTTCACAAGAAACAAAGTGCTATGTGTCTGCAGAAACAACAGACTCTGAGACTCTGTGTGTGTATATATATATATATATATATATATATTTGTATATGTGTGTATATATGTATAATGTGTGTGTGTGTATATGTATATATATATATATATATATATATATATATATATGGCATAAATATAGAGGCCCCACTTTCAACTAAAAATGCTATATTCTCTATGATACAGCTACATCCATGTTCTTTATCCATGTTCTGATTACTGTAACATGTATTGTAGTACCATGCAAAGGTTTCAGATTGATTTTTGCATACGAGCACTCTGTCAGAATCAAAAATTGACGTCCCCAGCTAAACCATTGTGACATAGCTAAGCAATTTCTAAAAGCTCATCATCATCATCATCGTGGAAAAATGTGCCGACCTGCTTTCATGCCATCCAACGCTTTATATTACATCCCTGTATGTGAATGAGCCTCAGGTGTCTATCTTTTAACAATTTATGCCTATATTTTTTTAAACAGCACTAGGAAAACTAACATGGCAATAGCATTCACATTAATATCTGCACTTTGGCCTGTTTGGTTAATTGCATAAACAGTTCTCATTACTAACCGCCCACCCGTATGGATGAATAATTTTCCTCCTGATACTCTTATTATCTTGCATTAAATGATTTCAGTAAGTCCGCTATAGCCATAAAAATATTGAATCTAAACATCTCCTTCTTTGGTGGTAACGTCATGATGACTTGAAATGTCGGGAATAACAAGCTGGTTGCGGACTTCTTATAATCTTAAATATTCCATAGGCTTTGTTTCCCTAATTTGGTCATAAAGCATTTGATTGCCATGAAATAGAGCAGAATGGGGAAACCTTAATGTGTTAGGAATGACGTGGCCTCTTCCGGACACATCACTAAATGTTAATATGAATCCGGTTGGGCTTTGATGCGCTTTCCCAACATTTCTGCTCTGATTAGCTTGGTCCTTGATACCCCAAAGCAAGAGCCATATGGACACTTGGACAGTAAATGATTCATTAACATTGAAGACTGCGGACAGCGGGTTTTATAATAACTATATCACATGTGTTATAAATATCAACCCTTTAGAAAGACTTTTAAAGAATAGAGAGGGTTGAACGTTCTTATTTGAAGGGCGTTGAGTACCTTCTGTGTTTGCACATTATTTAAGTGCAACACCTCTCAACTACTTCATTTCATTAAATAAAATATTTATTCCAATATAATGATTCAAAAAGCATAGTTTTTATTTACATCCAGTTTGGGCAGAACATAATGGTGATTTGACGACGGGTCAATATCTAAATGGAGATATTTTTTTTTTCTTTTTCCGGGGCTTAAATAATCAGAGCGCATTGAGCGATAATAGCTTGAGTTATTGACTTCATAAATAAATCACATAACCGTATTTAACATTGAGTTCTCTGGAAATGGTAACAATACAATAAATCCTGGTGGTTGAAAAAAGGGAATATATTAAAAATGTTTATTCACATTAACACTTTGTACTATACTGTCTCATGATGTGCTGATTGATATACAAAGTTAACCCAGCGAAAGAAACATTAAAACTTTCTAAATGGCAAAGGTTTGGGTTGGTGCTATTTTTTTTTAATGTGTTTTATAAACTATAACAATGTCATACTTTATGAACCAGTTTCTCGTTACCCTTTGTCACTCCTGCCTGGGATGACAAAAGTTGTCCAAATAATCAGGCCATGCTATTATATTTATTTCTCTTTAAAAGGGATACTCCAATGCCCCATACAGCTTCAACGACACATAAATGTTTATGTACTTTAACTTTAAAGGTGCTTCCCTGCTTTCGTATGCGTTAAAGTGCCTCTTTTACACATAATCATTTCTGCGTGTCATTGGGTGATCTGTACAATTTTACCATGAAAACGGGGTGTTTATATGCTGGGTGCATATTCTTGGAGGACTACAGTTTAGAACTAAACTAAAGATCAGGACGATATGTCTCCCCTGTTAAATACAAAGTACATTTAAAAAACATTTCTTAGGCAAACTATGTATGAGATCCACCTCCTGCTTGCCCTTGCTTGTTAACATTGCTAGCCCTGGTCCCATTTATAGAATAGATGGATCATTTAATAAGGCAGAACACAGGATCAGCTAACCTGGTCTGGTGAATCAAAGGGAGAATTAAAAAGGTGGTCTTATAGTGACATTCTACTACCTGGTTTGCATTGCTTTGGTCTTGTCTTGTAAAGCAACTCGTGGATCATGAAAAAAAGGTACATTTTGGTTGATTTGTCCCTCATTTGTGACATTGTAATGCAGCACCATAGATATTAACTTTAATATAAATCTATTGATCTAGACTTTTGCTTGTAGATGTGTAGATCACCTTACATGCTCTATATTGACTCTAAATATTGTTTCCCTTTGAGTCCCTTTAATGCTGGGCACTAAGTACTGTTTAATTCTGCAGGGCTGTATTTCAAATTGCCCTGAATAACTTTAACATTTGCATTAAAAAGGTTTTTATTTTTTGCATGCGTAAAATACTGTGGTTGAAAACTGGATCATACGAAAGAGATTGGTGGCCCCGATCCATAATAATTGTTACAGCAACACGGTTGAAGAAAGCATATTATGTACAAGTAAATTGTACATACTTTAACATATACACTTTGCCTGTAAGGGAAAAGGAAGCCACTTACCTTAAAAAGAAGCTACAGCTCCAGAGCTGCAGTTTACTGCCCCCTCTTCTGCTGGGGGAGTGAGAATTTTTTCGGATACATAGAGGGGATGCTAATGAATCGCTCTAAGCATTTGCACTGAAAAATCATTAATTTAAAGGTACTTTGAAAAGTGCCCAAAGAGCCAGAGCATTTAAGAATTTATCATAAAAAGGTGGTTTTGGGGTAAGACCTCCAGTTCAATACCATACAGGAAAGGCAACATGGAAAAAGGTCTAAATGAAGCAAGAACTACCAAAATAAAGGTAAAAAACCATAGCAACCTAAATCTTCCCGTTATAAACTTTGGTCACTCTTACCTCGAATCCTAACTTTTTTCACAGCCCTGGGTCAGGCAAAGGGTGATGGGTTTAACGTCGTCACATACAGTGCAATGCTTGGTGTGGTTATTCCACATATTTCCAGTTGGATGCCAGGTATGACCGAATGCCCCAGTAAGCCCAGTAAGCCATCTGCAGCTGTACTTTTTGGGCATCACTTAAATAGAGAGCATATTTGTGCCCTGGGAGTGTGGAGAATTGTGTGTGTGCGTGTGTGTTTTGTGGGTACATGTATACACAGTAATAGACACCCCTTCAAGGTCCTGTGACAGATGTCATGCCGTTTGCATACAAATGAGGAGCCGGCATAGCTTGCAATCCAGCCCCCATGTGTTACATTCTAGCCCAGGGGGCATTTAAATGATGTATTTATTATAGAACGATAGGGGCGCGGTGGGACACATTTTTTTTTGCTCAACAGCCTATCTGCCAATAATTTCAAATACAAATCAACCACGGTCCAAAAACCTAATTCCCCCCGATCTGTTCTTACAACTGAAACATATTCTCTCAATGTAGAATTAAATGCCCAATTTTAATCTGGGCATTCTTATATCTGTATATATGTAATAATGCATAGATATGTTAAGTTTTTTTTCTGCATATTGAGCTAATTATTCTGACTTGTTCACATAATTATACAGCGAAGCAACATTATATTCTAGGGTTCACTGAACGGAAAGTCTTTTATCTAGAAGAAACATTTTTTTTTAATGTTCCAATATAATATTCTCTCAGTAGAGATTGAGGGCTGGGATATTTTATGAGTTTTTACACGTATCTATTAATTACTGAGCTTTTTATTTGTGTTGAATAAATGGAAACATTTCATTTAAAAAAAAAAAAAAACAATTATGTGTTTCGTTATCCTACCAGAAGGACATATCTTGCTTATATAGCCTTTATTTTATTGTCTTAATGCATAGTGAAGTGTATTGAAGTTTGTTAGATAAAATACTACTAAGTTGTGTCTAGTGGGGTTTTTCTCTGAGCTGTGATTCTCTGACAGGTTTAACTATTTATTGTTCAGGTCCAGCTCTGCTCTTCTCACAAGAGAAACTCACTGAGATTGATCGTTTATAATGCAATGAGGTTACATGACCTCAAGTGACCCACAAATCACAAGTTTGTGACCCCTGTGTACATAGAGAATAAGTATGCACATATATAATGCTCTGCAAAATATGTATGCAAGTATGTGTGCGTGTGTGTATGTATTTTTATATATATATATATATATATATATATATATATATATATATTTGTTTTTATGTAGTTGATTTGTTCTCATAAAGGCACTACATAAACTTGTGAGCAGGTCCCTCTTTACCTAATGTATTGGTTATTCTTAGTCTTGTATTGTGAATTCTAGTTTTACTTTAACCTTTGAATATATAGTAAGAAGGTCCATATAATTTGTTGGTGCTATATAAGTTGAAGATATATATATATATCTGTCTTCATTATTATTTGTTTATTTTGCTCCATCATATTCCATAGTGCTATCCATAGATGATTACATTTAGTTATTCAATAGTAAAATTAATTTGTTCAATACTATAGCTATATATGAAACATTTTGTTTGGCTTATTCACTTTGGATCATACATGTGCAAATATTAAGTAATTCATCGTTACTTCTCGTGCACGTGTTTAACTATTTAAGCAGTAAAGTATAACAAGCTTGTTTTTTTCTTTCTTTTGAGAGAGTATTTCAGTAAGCAGAGTTCTTCTGACTGTAAAGGGTTAATTATCCCCGCATTACCTCTGTCACAGACAGAGCAGCAGTCCCTCCTGTAGCAGACCTGCCTGTTGGGGTATTAAAAAGCTGTAATTTCCTGTCGAGCGCCCCCCTCCCTCCGCTGTCTGTGGCGCTTTAAGCTTTGTGTGTCCTATAGATTGTGGCTGCTTGCTAACAAATCTCTATTGTCCAAAGGATGGAGGGCTGGCGGGGTCTGAAGAATTGCTGTCTGGTTTCTATTCAAATCCAGGTAGCTGAGTGTTTGAAAGAGACCGTTCCGGCGGCTGCGCGAGGAGGAACGTCGGGCTAGCGGAGAGCTGCGGAGCATATTCGGGCCTCTTAAACTCTGCATATTAGCACAACCTGCGCACGGCTTAACCCTTGTGCTGCGAGAGGGGCCAGCATGCGCTGCAAAGCAGTTTAACGCAAACGTCTCCGATGCGAAAGGCATTATCCATTCCTATAAGTCAGTCGACAGCTATCTGCAGTATGCATAATATATTAATACCAAGGTGTAATACGATTTATTCGTACATGAACAGACACAAATCAAACAATTTGGCCTGTCTGCGTCTGTTCAACGCTTAGATTTTGCATACCGACTTTCCTGTTAATGTTAGCAATATATACTGTTTTGACTGTTTTCAGTACAAGACACGTGAAGATCTAAGTATTTAAAAATGTATATTTTCTGCGGATCGGCATATCCCTACGGATGTCTAGACGCTGATTTCTCAGCCGTAGCCCGGCAGAGGGAGAGGACGCTCTAAAATATTCTGTATTTGGATAGTAAGCTCTTTGCCTCACGCACCCCAGCCCATGCCTGTCGTACATTGCGCCGTGGTTAACACACAAAAGAAGAAGTCCGTTCCCTAGCAGATGAAAATGTGAAGTGCTCAAGAGAGGCTTTCTTAATCCTTTCGAGTAACAACAACAATTCCAGCCGAGAACCTCAGGTTTAATTGAGGTCAATCAGAAAACCAGATTCACTTATAAACGTTAAAGATCTTTCGGGTTCTGAGCCTCTCTCAACAGGTCAAATCTCTTACCTGCTTCATGCCAAAACCCAAGAGAATTCCTGGATCTCTCGGTTGTTTGGAGAGTCCTTGTCGTTCAGGGAGCTGCTGTTCTGCACGCTGTCTACCTATCTCTACAGTGTCTTAAATTAAAGCGAGACATCTCCTCCAGAGCAGCATCGTGGAGATCAATGTAGACAAAAGCAGGCGAGACTGGAGGGGTGGAGGAGAGGAGAGGGGGTGGGCAGGTTTCCGAACATTTCCTGTCACTTAGCACATTCCTCTTCACTTGAGGGGGTGTTATTTAGGCATGGGGGGTATCAGTGATAGTATTATCCGATGTATTCATATTTTAGCCCTGGCAATATTCGAAATTAACCCTATAGTTGCAAGGTGGCGTTGCGTTCTGATGGCAAATGTTTTTAATGGACGTCTAAAGCACCTTCCCATGTTTATTACGGAACCGAGGCAGTGTGGTTCAGACAATAAAAAGCATTGCAGCACTTTTTTAGGTGTTTAGGTTGCCAGCCCTTGGCTCTTCTGGCTAAGAATATCTCGTAATATCCTCTATAGGCATTTATGGGTATTTACAACTTCCTACCCTATCACGCAGCTATTGTTATCCTTACGTTAATAATAATATAAAATGCAGCCGCATTAGTCGTGGCTTTCTGCTTCCTTAATGTTTTTATAGAGGTTGTCTGTAAACGGGCAAATCAGATTAGTAATGCGACGTGTTTTATGTATATAGAATGAATTAAAACCTCCAATTTAAGGTCAGGCTATAGTAGTTTCATTAAAACCATATTGCGTTCCCGTTCGGCTTCTTTAATAATTACTACTTTGCTCAAGTAGAATTTTTTTCCAAAATGTGTTCATAATTCGTAAAAATTGTATTGAAATTCATTTTTTTTCTGCCGTCCGCTACAGTAGGGGTTAAACAAATGGCTGCACCCCCCCCCCTCCCAAGTGCACAAAAGCCGGTTGACCCCATTCATCCCACCTATCAGGACGCATAAACTGTCTGGGATTAGCTGGTGTGGCTTTGTCCCCCCTGTCTGGCTCAGTCCCTCCCTGTCTAGTACAATCAGCCCTGCGGCTAGCAAAGTATTTGGTTACAAGCCTCTCCAGGATGCTCACCCTCACTGAATTTATTGGATCTTCTGGCTGTTGTCGTGTTACCGAAAACTGCACACCCCAGTATGGAAATTTAATAACGGGAATAAGTTTTTGTTAATAAGAAACCTGCTGTTTTTATTTCTTCCTCAATAGCAAGACCTTCTTCTCTATAGAGACATAACATACCTTCTGTAAGAAGAACAAAGAAACCACGTGCAGACAACAGACAAAAAAAAAAAAAACCTCTCTCCACAAATTCTGGGTCTTTCGCAATTAGTGTAGTTAAAACCGCAGAAAACGGAAATACTCACCCAACAGGAAGGGGATCCCCAGTAAGCAAATGGAGACATCTGATCTTTTTCCAAGGTTTTTAATGAAAGAAGCTTAGCGGCAGATGGCTTCCTCTGTGCTGGAATGATCTGGCTGGTATGGTAGGAGGCTCAGGCTGGAACCCTTCGGAATTCCTACTCACTGCACTATCTGTACCCTGTCTGCTGCACTTGCTTTGAACTATATATGACCCACTTGATGGACAGGAGCAAATGCAGTCATGTGCAGAGCTGGGAAGGCAGCTATTTGCTAGCGAGCACGCGAAGGAAGAAGGGGGGCACACTTCTCATTGGCCCGTTTACGCTCATGCCCCCCCCTCTGCCCCCCACTCCTTTCTCATCCTTTATTCCCATCACTGAAACATGACCCATTCAAAGTCTGCAATGTGCTGCCTTTGCTGTTTGGGTGTCTGCTCAGCCTCCATCCATCCCTAATTAAAGTATACTGCTTCCTGTCGCAGGTTCATCTAGCCAGACATGTCACCTGCATTTCAGGAGCGGACTGCTGGTTGTATGGCTACACTTTTGCGCACATGTGATAACCATTAAAATTTTATTTTTTTTTACTTTAAAGGTATGTTGCTGACCTCATAAAACGTTAGTGCGTCATGTTTCAGGGATACTGAAGTATTACATCCAATCCTCATGGACACATAGTTGCTTCTTATCTCCAGTTCTTCTCCAATTCTTCTCACAATACCGGGCACGTACAACCTGTGACGCTGGTGATTGTCCTATATCTGTATTCTTTGGTTACAAAACATGCATTGCCCTTCTGGTCCTTGAAAAAAGCTAATTAAGCTTTACCAATAACTATTAAAATGGCTTATCTCATAGTTTGTGTTGGGAAGTAGATACTGGTGCTAAAAAAAATGCAATTACAGGCCATATGGAACCGGCGTGTTGCCCGCGCAGCATACATCGCTCTGTCACCTCATCAATGTTTCATTTCTTAAACCAATATTAAATATTTCTTTAATCATTGTTAAATGATGTTTTGAAGCGCTGATCCTTTTAGTGCTTTAAATCACTTTATTTTCTTTATTATTATTATCAATACCTGTGGTACACAGCAGTTTTATTCTGCTTGTGGATGGTTCAGGTATAGAGGCATAAAACATTCATGATTGTACAGGAAAATCACCCCCGGATCAAAAAAAAAAACACATCGTGGCCGGTTTCATAAATTACACTGAATTAGGAAAGCAGGCTTTCAGCAGAGGTGGTAAATGCCGAGCGGCGTTATCCTAAGGGTATCTGAAAGATGAGGATTAAGTAGGTTTTATTTTCTTATAAAATGTGGATTCATGTGCTCTGAAACTACAGTAGTATACATTAATTCGAAATAGTGTAACACCCGTTCTAAGACATGTTGTATTTTGTATCTTTTAAAAATGTATACAAAGTAGCAAAACAGGTAAAAATTGGGTTGACGGCGCTCGGCACAGTAATTGGCACTGGATATGGGTTATTTCCTATTAAATCAAAGTTACGGAGAACCAAACGCTGAATGGTTGCAAACAAACTACACATATACAACGCGTGGCATTCGTACCGATGAGAAGCAGGCACGCAAAACCGATAACCCAGTCTTATCGTGATTAACTAACAATGTGAAATCGAGGGTAAGGTTTGTCCTGATAAAGGGTGATGTCATACGGCTGCTTGTCTTTTCTTTTTGCAATTGTTTTGTGTCACCGGTACCGCTGTGATGACATATCGGTATTTATATTTGTACTGATCAATTTAAAGGCTTGAGTCTCTTTTTTTTAACACATAATTATTTGGGGTCATCACAGAATTTTATATACCTTTTCCCACCGTTTTTATTTGGGTTCTATTGTTGCATTTTGAATACTTTTTCCATACTGCCTTCACGTTTCTGTTTTTGCTGATCGGTGTTCTTTAGTGTAATAACGATCCCCGCAAACGTGAAGACTGAATGTCGATCTTAAATATTCTGCCTGCACAGTTGAACGAGGCTAGAGCAGGCGTATGGTATGGTCGATTTAAAATGTATACTTATATATGTAGTAAGTGTTAACATTAAGGTATATGAAAAAAAGCTATTTAGTTGCCAGATTATATGTGGATTCTTCGTGAAGCTAGCAGTCCGTTCCCAACCACGTTAATGTGGTGCCGTACGAGAAGATGTTCAGAGTCATTTGTAGAAATAATTACAGAATTGCATTTAAGTTTTAAGCTTTTATTAGTAGCTTTTTACTAAAGCTTAATTAACGGTTGCTTATACTTGTTGCGTTGCTCTAGATTACTGGGGAGTGGTGGCTGTGTAAAAATTGATATGCCTGGGAGGCTACAGATATATACCGTATATATTATAATCACATAATTATGGCCAGATAGACTTGATTCCTAAAATCATATGGCCCATAAACCAATCAATCCAGTGCCGAACATATTTACCGATTCTTATATTTTGTATTAAAAATGCTGCTGCTGCTTCTCTAATTATGGAAGTAAAACATACAATTGCATTAGGGGATCCTGTCCCGTGAATAACTTAACACTTCGTTGTTGTCGCTAGGGGCCATTTTAGCACATATTAGTTGAGAGGGGGAAAAAAATATGGATTATAGCTGGAGAGGTTTGCATTCTTTACACTGATCGGCAAGGGTAATCAACACTTTTGCTGTTAAGGGACCCTGCAATGTGTCACTGGATCTATAAGTGTTGAAGATTGCTTAATGTGACGTGCCAGGGCCAACCCGAGACCTTTTTACACCCAAGTCCAGTTTCTGTATAAACCACCTCCTTAAAATCCAACTGCCCTGAGGTGGTATTATCGTTGGGATAAGCCCCTCCACCCCCAAAGGTCACCAAGAAGTTCTTGACTCCAAAGGGCTATGAAATTCTTCCCAATCAACAACAAAGCTTAAATACATACAAGATGGATCGTTATCCATGCAAACATCCATTTACAGAGACGCGCTTTGAACATACTTTTCACAGATTTAAAAATTAAATGGAGAATTTGATAGCAGATCGGGTCTCATCTGGTCTGCCCAATGGGTTAAAACCCACAATAACATGTATCCCTTAAGACAGCCCCAAGTCCACTTCTGAGTAAATATATATTTCAACCTAAAAAAAATTAAATTTTATCCCCAGCACCCCAGAGACAATCATTTCAATTTTTCATCAGTGGGGCATTCAATAATTATAGGTTTTACCGTTTTTTATCTTTAGAATTTTATTTAATCCGTAACACCCCACTTACTGATCCAGAGTGTTAATTATTTGAATGTATGCAAATTTGAACATAAAATTGTGGAAGATTCATGTGCACTTGGAGACGATGAATCATAGTTTATTTTCTTTGTTTTATAACTCGATTTATTGGATTATAAATAAAATCCAAAGAAAAAATGGAAAGTGTATAGAATCTGTGATGGATACACAGAGTTGCACGTCGGATACGGTGAATCCAATGTTAGCTGCGGAAACTGCTTGTGTTATTTAGTATCTGCGTTCCTGTTTTTATTGACCCTATCGGCTTAAATGGTGGCCAAGGTCAGAGTGAAACTCTGGGAAAATGTCAGCGGATCTCCTATTAGGCTACATTGTCAGAAAATGTCAATGCATTTTGCAAAGAGGTCAGCAAGGAGTCGGACGCTATGGCACTTCAACGGGATCTTCTTCTCAAACAGGGTATTTCTTATTACAAAGTACGTGGAGCTGAATTTGCACAGGGAATGGTAGCTCACGGAAACAAGGATCCCACATCAGCAGAAGAAATGTTAATATTCATACACATTAAATATTAGTTTTTTAAAGACAAACTGTCAGTTGAACTCTACCCATGGAAGAATGCATTGGGAGCAGAAGAATACTTACCTCCACACCCCATGATGTCTGTACAAATACACATACATGCGAGCAAACTTGACATTGCTGCTTATTAGAACAATGGCGACTGCATCAGGGAGAGCAGCCAAGCTGTGTTCCTAGACGACACATCACTTGAAATGGTGGATCCCTTAGGATCCAGTTACAGTTATTTTTTATAGAGGAGTAGTTTAACCCCTTAAGGACAATGGGCGCTCCCTAAACCCATGTACGGGCTTTGTCATTAAGGGGTTAAGCATGTATGGTTGCTCACAGAGCGTACATGATCTTTAAGCCATCAATGCATTTTGCTACGACACCTGGAAGATTGAGGCTGTGCTATTCCCAACCACTGGAAAAGGAAGAGAAACAAAAACCCTTTAGGTGTTTTTTTGTTTTTAAACATATTCCTTAAAAGTTTGTCAAATACAATATATAGGTCCACTCTATAGTCTATTGGAAGCAGCCGCCATTTTTAATGACCATTCCACTTTACAGAGGATTGCATTTTTGCCATGATGGACAAACCATACCATGCTTTCGAAAATGCCATCAAAATCCTACTCGCTGACGTCTATTCAGCCCCATTGCAGTAACCTCTCACCCTAACTTGCACCATATTGCGGGTCATTGTTTTACAGTGAATGGTACGTGTACTTGAAAGTGCAAATGTATGCTCTGCCTGCTTGCTTTCTATCATAACGGGAGCTGCATATTGATTCGGTGCTGTTTTTTTTTTTTTCTGCCCTGGCAAGGGTTAAGTGTTTCTTTCCTCCGGCTTCCCCTCTGTGTCCCACTCCTCCCAGCTACTGTATGCAGACATTCATTGGAGAGGTCAGGGCAGGACAAAGCAGTCAGGCTGGATTGTGTTGTGTTCTGCAGGGCTGTACAGTATGGTGACATCACAGGCAGACAGAAAGAGCCGTCTGTACCGGCATCGCGAACGGCCGTCTTAAACCTGCAGCCCAGCTTCGTTTTCTTGACTGTTGGGATTTCGAGACGCTTTGGTTTTGATTTGTACCTCTGCAGCTTTTTCATTTACCAAATCTGAGTTATTTTGCTGTTATTTCATAAAATGGTTTTTACTTTGTATTAAAATCCTTTCTATGTGGCGATGTTGTATTGGATACATGGCCATTTTTTTTCTCCTGTATTGTAGGAGGTATCCTGGTAATAAGATCAGAAAATGTGGAATGGTCTAAAAATTAATTTGGCTGTATTTACACCCCAATAACATTAAAAACACACATGGGCATATGCCAATAAAATGTCTATATAAATCAGTGCAAGCCAAATGGACTGGCTATTTACATTCTAGAAGAAGGTATGTTGAGCTTTAGATCTAAATTTCCCTTAATCACGTACGATTGATCTGTATTCATGTCTGGGAGCCATACTTCCCGTGACAACCACTAAATAGCCATTATCTGTATTGTGATAAAAGGAACACAAACAGTTGTTCCTGCATTAACAGCCATACTATTTTATCTATTTCTAAATATAATCTCAAGAGAAAGGTCTCTTAGTGATATGTGTGAATAAACCACTTGATATTTTTGAAAAAGAGTGCTTATGTCTTCAGACATTTGTATTTACCGCGCAACTGCGTCTGGGTATATAAAGACGTCTTTGAGTCTGATGCGTGCAAGAGACAAGGTTTTTGAATAATTATATAGAGTAATATGCAAAAGTTTTAGGCAGGTGTAATGTATGGCCTTCACTCTGATAAATAAACTGCATTATATTTGTTGGAATATAAATAAATATGTGAACAAATAAAGGTATTTTATTACATTTGGATACATTGTTCCAAATACACATGATCCAGGCAATAAAAGAGAAATTCTGACTTTTTTTATTCATTACCATTATGTCAGTTAGATGGTAGAGCTGGGGATCCTATATGTGTGGCCTAGTTTAAAATTGAGGCCAGCCATGGCCTGTACATGCCATTGGAACACCGGCCTGCTTAATATAAAAATGTGCCATCACGCCAAAAGGCCTTGGGTGTCCTAGGTGTCCTGCGGGGTGTTTCACATCCTGACATGATTGTTAATCTTAGGGTTTGTTCACTAAAGGTTCACTAAAGAGAGAGCTGACAGGAGAGTTAGCAAGAGAATTGTGTTTCGGCTCCATGACTTTGTTATGAAGGTCCATCCCAGCGAGCTTGGTGGAGCCTTGGTGGCCCTAGCTAATGTATAGGTAAACCTGGGTCTTCTCACCCATTGAATTATACATTTTTCAGGGTCAGCTCAGGTCCTCTTGATGGAGAAACCTGCCCATGTTGACCCATCATATTGAATAGTAAAGAAAGGGCGTTAAAACCACTCGTGTTAGTCAATAAACCCCGTAGACACGCAATACATTCTGTCACATGTTGTCTTGGTGCTAATTAGGGCAGCATCACAGCCAATACAATAACTTCTTCCTCTGTCGTTCTGTCGTTTTCGTGCATGCTGTTAAAACGTCACACTGTTACAATGTCTGTCCTCTTTCTAATCATGCTAATAGTCTGTCAAACTATGCATTTTTGGGCCATTTTCCTTTCTGTGATCTCTGTGTTTATGCTTCATACCACAGTGCATCTCCCTTTAGGAATGGTACTTTTATACAGGGCTAAATACGAAGTATGCCAAGCAAAAGGAACAGCTGCCCAGAGCGTGGCATGGGAAAAGAACCACCTGTATTGCCGCAGATGGGTTTGCTTTTGGCACGATAGAAGAATTTTTGCCTCTGGCCGTTTTGTGCTGATAAATTAGCCCCACAAGCCTTGGGCCCCTGTGTGTTTTTTAAATGGCGGAATAAGCTGACCAAATGGTGCTGTATTTTGCAGCTGGCTTGTTTTGCTCGGAACTCAAGCGTTCATCCTGCAAACATGACACAAATCATTTGCATTCATGATGAGCTGCGTTTAAGCACACAGGTAATCCAGAGCCGCACACTTAAACTTCAGAATTTGACCCAAAGATACAATATGGTTACTTTTGTTGCATAAACAAAGATATAAAAAGTAACTGGTTTCCATTATAATGTTCCCGTTTTAAAGTAAATTTTATGTTATGAAAAATATTAACTATTAAATAGTCTATTCTTCATTGATTTATGTATTCTGTTGCACTGAACACTGGGTAACAAGCAGTGTATCATATCATTTACAGAAAGAAAAGATGGCCCTGATTATAAGACGACCCCCCAAATTTGAATATTAATTTAGAAAAAAAAAGAAAAGCCTGAATATAAGACTACCCTATAGGAAAAAAAGTTTTACTAGTAAATATTAATTCACATGTAAACTATTTTTTCATATTTAATAAAAACTGATTGAGAACAATTTTTTTTGTTTTTATTTCCTTTTATATGCCAACCTGCCCCCCCAGTTATGCACATCTGCCCCAAAGCTCGCTACTCTGCCCCCAGATATGCCTTATAACCCCCTAAATGCCACTCTGCTCCCCCCCTGATATGACACTCTGCTCCCCTCGATATGCCTTATACCCCTATATTACACTCTGCCTCCCTGGTATGCCACTTTCCCCCCTCCCTATATGCCACTATGCCCCATCGATATGCCTTATACCCCTTATGCAACTTTGCCCCCAGATATGCCTTATTCACCCATATTTGCCAATTTTCCCCCCAGATATGCCTTATACCCCCCAAGTTGGGGCAGCAGATGGACGTCTGTGCGATGCTCACAGACAACCTCCGCTCCTACCCAGGACTTCCGCCGGGGCTTTTATGGCTGAGCACTGGAAGGTCACGTGACGCCGGTGCTCAGTCACAGAAGTCCCGGCGGAAGTGTGGGGTAGCAGCGGAGGTTGTCCGCTCACATCGCGCAGACGTTCACCGGCCACTAGAGAGGAGGATCCAGGTCCCCTGCAGCACAACATATGCTGTGATGCTCCTATTATGTGCTTCTGGCACCTCACCCTTAACGTAGACTTATGTTCCAGGCGCCGCATTGTTTTCTTCACTGGTCGCTGGAAAAATGACAACATTGGTTAAAAATGTTGTTGCCACCATTTAGGGGACCTTTAGAACTTGCATCTCCATCACCTCAATGCATCTGTAACTGCTCCATAAATTACCATTTTCACACCACTTTCCCACACACACGGTCTCACCTTGTGGCCAAGTATAGCTTCACTCCGCTCCCACCCCCTGAAACCACAGATTAAAGTATGTGATGGTAAGAGTCCGCTCACTGACATTCTTAAAACTACATCGGTGCTTAACCACTTGATTCCCACTGAAAACACTCCTGATTAAAATGCTCCGGCTGAGCCTGTAGGTTACAAGTAACTGTGACATAAAGTAGTAGTTGGTTGTCATAAAGTAGAACAGGACTTGCACCTGTCCCCTATGTACCAATAAAGATATTAAGTAGAATAATTACTTTTTATCACCCAAAATACAGATCAGTACCACTCTACAGGTTTGTACCATAAACCTCACGTGTGAAGGAAAATGCCAAAAATTGTTGCATGTTTAGAAGTAGGTGTTGTGCTATCTATGTTTTATGCTTTTAAAAGCATGAAGCTTTAAACGGCCAAGCTTCCTCACTTATGTCATTATATATATATCATCAAAAATGAAAGAGACAATGATATTTGTGTATATTGTCAGTTTATAAAGATATATATTAGTATTCTCCTTTAATGTCAAAACGTAAGAGAATCTGCTGGCACCCCAAATATACCATTTAATATAATAATCATTCTTTTTCTACCTTCTTGCCCTCTGAATGCACTTTATTTTATAGATCTATGAGAAGGAGCTCTGAGAGAGGAGGGAAGGTGAAGAGCAAATAGTGTTAGTGTACGATGCTAGTGTGAGTGGGTATTAGTGTAAGGTGTTAGAGTGACTGTGTGGGTATTTCTGTGTGACGTTGGAGGGCATGTGCGGGTTACTCTTTTGATAATATGGGGGGTAAATACTCCACCAATGCCACACTTAACCCTGTGTGTACTAATTTAAGACATTTTATTTTGTAGCGGCCGACTGTTTCTGTTTTTGTTCAGATCCAACCTGCTGCATGTGATGATCCTAATGCTGGCCAGTAAAGATATGCAAGACAAACAAATAGCTGGGCCTTTAACAGCAGGAGCCGTGCTGTTACGGGATTTGAGAGATAAAATATCATATAAAAATGAGGACACAGCTGTAGAGTTCCGGGGGCAAAACCATAGACTCAATATGTCAAGGAAAATTACATCGCAGCCAGGCATGAAACTTCTGTTTCATCACAAAGCTGTCTGCCTCTATATGTTTTCTCTACATAAGAACCTTCGTACCATAGTGGAAAAAATGATTCGTTCACCAGTCCCTTTTTTGGAGGGAAGAGGCAGGTCTTGTAATGCTAAGATCTATACACTCATAACACGTGAGATTTCTGTTAGTCCACCCACAAAAAATACTCCTCCAGAATGTCCACATCGTAACCCAGAATCCCCAAACTGCAACGTGGAAACCGTCCAACGCAGTGGAAGTTTTTTTCTTTTTCTTTTACTGATTCCTTTATTAAAAACAGCTCTGCTGCCTTCAAACACAGCCTTCCACGTCTACGTTGACTCAACTAGTTGGAGGGATTCTTGAATGTAAATCTCACACTAGTCCGCTTGTTACACCTAGAACGTTGCATATGTTAAAATGTTGGTATTGTGCTCTGAAAGGAAAATGTTTGCATAAACTAACCATTACAGTTTATGGGGTGCTATAGGTTACAAGCAGCCCTGTTCATGAAGACCTCAGGTGACCCTTTTTTTTTTTTTTTTTATCAACGTACAAAAAAGAACAATAATAAGGATAAAATATACAATAAGAACAGAAAATAACAATATAGAAAGACAATAAATATACGTGGAGTAAAAACTTAGACATAGGGAGGGATTTCCTTTGTTTGCTTAAACAGAGTTAATTTTACCAAGATAGATGTTTAATTTAATTAATGTTTAATTAATTAATTTTAACTTCTCATTTATCTATGTTTGAGTTCTGTAGAGGGATCCCTCTGGTGACCATTTTATAAAATATATTAAACTGCAAATACCTAGTAGATGGGGCATGAGCTAGACGCAACCGAACATGCTTACAAATCGGTAAGCACATTTCCTTCTTGCCTTCCATGGTGCCCATACAAAATAAAGTTTGAGTTGCTTGCTTATCCTGTGTAATAGATAGTCTCAACCTAAAGTACCCTATGGGGTAGTTAACTGGATCAGGTGATACTTCCGCACATCCCATTTCATTTTATTTCTAGAACACACGCAGATTCTGTAGCACTAATACAGTAGGAGGAGAGTGAAAACGAGATATACCGATACAGAAGGAGAAGACCTTGATCTTGTGGGCTTACAACTTTAGTACCTGATTCATTTGAAGGTCATGTAGTGTATGAAGCAAAATAGTTGTGACCAAGAATATCAATATGTTGATATTAATATTTTTTAGGAAAAAAATATTTTTTTAAACTATGTACTCAAAAAGCCCTGTTTGTCCCTTTTTCACAATAGTTATTCCTACTATAATTTAAAAGATAAATCATCTAGTCCTTTGGAAATCTGAAAGACTCGTCATCTCTCATAGGAGCAGCACAAAATAATAACATAAAATGAACTGTTAGCCTCAATGGCCACTCCGGTGTGGTTTATATTGTGTATCAACAATGTTGGCTTCAGCAGAAGGACATTTTCATGATCTAAGCATCTAAGCATGGATTCCCTTTAACATACTAAGTAAAATTAGTTAATGCTTAACCTTTCAGAAATGAATCGTATTGAAGTTGTCTTTGTGAAGTGATACAAAGACCCAGATTCTGAATTTCGAGGTACTAAATAAAATCTGCATCTCAGGTGATTTTGGGAATTTCATGTCTAGGTGTGAAGAGATGTCAGGGGGATGAGAGGCAACTATCAGCTAAGTGAAAAGGGCTTTGAACCAGCGCCGTCAGGGGAAGGAATGATAAAGCAGATTATGGTGGTCTTTACTGTGCTTGTGTATAGGAACAACGACGGGGGAGAGGGTTTCTCCAATACTGTGAGGTTCTGCATCGTCATATTCTAACGATAAACGTTTTTGGATCAGGAACTGATACATACATCAAGTTGGTTATAACACAAAAATATAAGATCCTGGTATTTTAATGAAGACAAATTCTAAAGGGCAAATTATAGCTATTGTGCCTATGTGTGATCATTTTAGCTCTTTTTGTTTGATTCTTAATCGATTTTCAGCCATAATTATTATTTTTTTTTACTGTAGACATTTTTTGTCCGTCTCCTGCTGTTTCTGAATATTAGAAATTCCTTGTGAAGATTCTCAGGTCTTGAGTACTTAACCCTTTCCCACCAAGGCACACTGGGGTTTAACTCTACGAAGAGATAAGCGCTTTCAGTCTCTTTCCTAACCCCTCTTATCTCCATGTTATTCTTTATGGGAAAAAAGACTCCCAAAGTAGGTCACAGTGCATTTATCTGCCTGAAACACAAAGCGAAGCTTTGATTCCTTCGCAGGGTCAGAACTCAAGATCCTTGGTGAAATATCTATGCTCGGAAGATGCAAAGTCACAGAATTTCTCCCGGCCTCTCACATCAGCCTTGTGTACCTGGCGTCTGCAGCTTTTTATTTAATTTATAAAGTCCTGCTCTTTCTGAGAAAATTAACTTATTGAGTATATTTGGGATCTGTGAGTTGACCATACTGTTTGATGTTACCAATTATATACCTATCCTTCAACATGTTATCGTTAATGTTATCTGATACCATCAATGGCTATCATACTTGGGTGATTTGGAAAAGAAAACAAAAAAAACCCCCAAAAGGTACATAATAAAAAAAATGTGATTTTCTTTTTTGAGCAGTCATGATAACTATATATTGGATTGTTGTAGTCTTTGTGACTTGATCTCACATCCCCTGCTGTTTGTTCGGTAAACTTCCCTTTTGCCAAGCGTATACTATTTTCCTTGTATTTGCAATAGTAAAGCTTTCCAGCAGTTGGGCTGACCTCCTGGAATCTTCCGGTAATAGATCGATACGTTTGCAATCACATATAGGCAGATTGAAGTGTATTTTGAGTCCCTCGTCCAGTTCAACTAAAGATGAGTATAGAATTAAAAAGAATGTTTGCTTTCTGAAATATCTGTAATTACTAATATTAAGGATATAGCCTAGAGTGCACGTCATCTGCCTGAGCGGGTCCTATAACTCTTTTAGATTGTCAGCTCCTGTGAGCAGGGCCTTCCTCACCCCATGTTTCTGTAAATCGAATTGTTATATTGTATATACTACTCGTAATGTCCCATTTTACCCATTGTACACCGCTGCGGAATATGATGTCGCTATATATAATAATATATAATCCATCACCGAGCAGCTTCCCTTTGTGTAACAGAGAGATGTATTTATTGTGCCCCAAGGAATTGGTTGCAGGGAGTCAAACCTCATTCACAAATGAAAAATGCTGCGTTTTCCACCCAGTGCTGGGCAGATTAGTGTGGATTAGGGTAAAACAAATGGACCTTGCTCAGATGGGAGATTAATATGCTAAACTGCCAGAGCCTGTCTACTCTCCTCGTGTTTCCACCACAAGAGTATTTATCTTAAGTAGATGATAAATCTGGATGGTACTGTACCAGCCATGAACTCTTCAACTGAACCAATCGACCTACATATCCATACGGAACCTGTTATTTAATACGTATCCAGTTTTGCACCATGTCTTTGTCTATACTGCTGGCATATAAATGGCTTTTTCTAATAGAAATACCAGCGTTTTACCAATTGAGAAAGAGATTAGACTTCGTAGCAAAAACATATTCATATATTGAGAACATGACAAATACTGCCAGACTGATTCAACAAGAATTCCATTTCTCGACGCGTTACTTATTCTGTTTTGTACAAAAAAAATGAGGAAACAAGAAATGTCATCGGTTTCTTGAACATAACCTTAATGTTCATGGATCTCCATCCAAGGGGCAGCCTATGGCCAGAGGGTAGTTGCTATGCAATGCATGCTCTTCCTCTCCCTCACTGAAAGTGATGAGTATTAAGGTTATGTATATGATTGTATACCATGGATAATAATTTCCAGGACTTCCAAAGAGAGTCATGAAGCAACCCTCTCAGTCCTGAATGTACAGGGGAAGGCTGCACCTTGCAAGCCCATGAGTCAAGTGCTACCAACTAGCCTGGTAGAGCGACTCAAATCACATTTGGCGGGAAAGTTGTGTTTCATCTCTTTGACTTAATTATACATTATGACAAGCCAACCCCACTCAGCTAGATCTTCT
Source organism: Spea bombifrons (assembly GCF_027358695.1). Lineage (NCBI taxonomy): Eukaryota > Metazoa > Chordata > Amphibia > Anura > Pelobatidae > Spea > Spea bombifrons. The sequence continues at coordinate 10,932,381 of NC_071094.1, forward strand.
CTGGCCCTGTATAATGCATAGCCAAATGAGTAAAGATTCTTGAATATGCCCCAAAGTCTTGTCCAATATACTGTAATCAAACAGCCACCAACGAAAACCCAAAATGATGAACGGAAGAAAGGAATCAGAAATGGAGTAAATGCTTCCTAAACGCATATCAATGCTTCTGATAATGGTCGCAGATGTTCTAATCCTGGCAGCCCAGAAGGACAGAGTGAGAATGTCACTACCCCCTCACATTACATGGTGGCTTTGCATCATGCACCAAACATAAAACACTTGTACAGAATATTGCCTCAATCAGTTATTTATGAAGTCCCTCGCTGCAATCAAATCATTCTCGCCCAAGCAGCCTCCTCGCTTTCTGTCTCATTCCCTCCTCACTTTCTGTCTCATTCCCTCCTCACTTTCTTTCTCATTCCCTCCTCACGTTCTGTCTCATTCCCTCCTCACGTTCTGTCTCATTCCCTCCTCACGTTCTGTCTCATTCCCTCCTCACGTTCTGTCTCATTCCCTCCTCACGTTCTGTCTCATTCCCTCCTCACGTTCTGCGTCATTTCTCCTTACTTTCTGTCTCGTTCCCCCTCAACCCTTCCAATAGACTGTAAGCTTCGAATAACAGGGCCCTTTCTTTTTCACTCTTCTATGGTAATATTTGTACAAATTTGCTGGTGTTCTAAATCTAATATTCTATATAATTTTATAATTCTGATTATTTTCTATATAAAAAGTAATAATGTAAAATTGATCAATTGCTGATTTGTAAAGACAGGATCAAAAAAGAATTTATGAGACCACTAGTGGCATGCAATCACCCGAGTAGAATGTTCTCGAATGTAAGTTAAGATAAAAGTCCTTGGGTAAGTTTTTACCACATACTTCATGTTCTGACAAAACCTTCGCTGGCAAGAAAGGTTATGGAAGGCAAAAAAGCAGCAAAAGAGGTTATGTCAGGGAGTAATTGGAGCAGCAGAAATGGTTTGTGCAGCCTTGTTGAGGGCTGTTATTTCTGTAGGCAATGAGTGGGGAAGGTGTTGATGCAAACTGACAGATCTAGAGCAACAATGTACCCGCAGCGAGCAGGAAACAAGATCCGTCCGACCAATAGCGGCGTTCAGAGCTCAAGGACTGATGTAACACGGTGCGACCTGTGGGGAGATGAGCAATGGAACTGAAGCGAAAGCCTGTAACAACCCGGCATATGTGAATTGTGTTTATTGTTTCTGGCAGGATTTTAGGGTGATGAGGGGGAAGTCCTCCATTTAGTTGATTAGGCAACCTTTCTGTGTAGCGACTATGAGAAATATACTAATGATCCAAGCATTTTATTCACGGAGACTATTTTAGAAGAAGCGTCAGTGCAGCAGTTGTTTGCCGCAATGCAAAGACCTTATCATTCAGTGAAGTGTAGGGGGCCAATGCAATGAAGAATAACCGAGGGATCGGAAACTATAATAACGTAGAGATTTGCTAATGAGGCCATCAACAGAAGAAGCGGAAGCTCCACCTTTGCAAAGCTGACTCCACATACTTTAAGAGACTCTTCTAAGGTCGATTGTCTCCCCAAAAACTCGAGCAGATCTCCGCTTTGTCACACTAGTTTATGACCTGGTTTATGGGGATCCTCTAAAGAGAATACTTACTTTTGAACTGTCAGACATCATTGTGAAGTACGAAACTAGCAATCTCTCCCAAAGCGTAAATCCTTGAAGTCAAAGCTACATGGCTACTACTTCTATAGCCACTTTCTCCACTATGTGTGGACCATTTCTTAATGTTCTGCATTTTCTATGAATTTGCATAGAAAATGTTTTCTATTCTACGTCACCAAACAGACGTGGAATATCAAAGAGAATATCAGTGCAGCCCGTGGTGGATCGTCTCTATTGAAGCTGTCTAAGACCTTTTTAAGCAAAGTTAAGGGCCAAACAGATGATTACATTTTAGATAAGACAGCCCAGAGCCCCTGTGGGAAAACCCATGGTAAAGAGTTGTTTCCCCATCTAAGTCTGTATCTTTGCCTCATAAAAGCATCTGCTTATTTTCACTCCTTTCTCTTTGCCGTTAAATCCTTTCTCTCTCTCTCGGTATCGGACAGACCACATCCAAAGCAAAGACTGTTTTTACAAATGAAATCCCCCAGACATGCAGATATGCTGGTATTTAAACAAGGATCATGTTACATGTGTAGATTTTCTCCCCTCCCCCCACAGCTTTGTTTTGAAACCGTATATTTCGCAATTGTTTAAAAAAAACAAAAAACATCAAGACGCATCGCACAAAGTGATCAAGTCATTAAATTGTGAGGAAACTTTTGGGTGTTAATAATTTATTGTAAGTCTAGCAAGGAAAAGCAAAAATTATTTATTTTCTGAAATGTCTCGCTCCATTAAAAAATATTGAAAATATGTTGAAAACTTGGGAAAATACAAATTCAATAAGAAACCCAGAATCAGATAGATTTGTCATAAAGGGTATGTAGGACTGCCTGACATTGTGTGATACACGTTACAATGTTACATACGTCGCGTGATACACATTACATGCAGCGTGTGATACACTTTACATACACAAAACACAAGTCATTTTTAAATTAAAACAATATTTGTTACTTCAAAGTATTTTTTTTTTTAATGTTTCTATTCTAATTTGATTATATGCATACCACCTATCCCCTTTTGCTGCAGCAGGGTAGAAAGCTTTCGGAGAACTGTATGCACACTAAGAGAGTCGGGTCCATTCAATCTGAGAACGCATTTTTATTACAACTGATTTATATAGCGCCATTAGTCCAGTGGTGTCAATATCAAATAACAGATGGAATAAGTATCTTGTGATATTACCTTTTTTATTGGACTAACAGAATTTTGGAATGACAAGCTTTCGGGAGCTCTTCTCCCTTTCTCAAGTCTAAAACAGTTCTCTTGAAATTGAAATTGAGAAATGTTTTAGACTTGAGAAGCTTGTCATTCCAAAATTCTGTTAGTCCAATAAAAAAGGTATTATCACAAGATACTTATTCCATCTGTTATTTGATTATATATATATATATATTTATATTTATATATATATATATATTCATTTTTTATGTCTGGAATGAGTTCCAGATATCATATAAAACTTGTAACATATATAAATAATATTATTATATTTATTATTATTATTTATTGTTCTATTGTTTTATTTATACAGCTTAAGCAATTTCTGCAGTGCTTCCTACAATACATATATTCTAAAGTTATTACAAAACTAGAATTGGCAGACGCTTAAGACAAACAGATACGTTACGTAATGAGGGCCCTGCATTTCATCATATGAACATTTCAAAATCATACCTCTCAAAATCACACCAAATGCCTGCTTCTGGGTTGTTCCTTGATCTCCAAAAGTATTGCAACTCACAGGAGGAGGTTGGTTAAAAATCCCAATAATGGAAAAAAAAAAACTGATAGAACAGACTGTACATTGTTTATTTCACTTAAATGATTCATCAAGGTTCCCAACTCATTAACTGGTTTTGTATATTTATTTAACGTATGCTACAGCATGTTTTTTTTCATAATGAGCTCCATAGGTTAAAATATATTGTAATAATATGTCTCTATGAATGTGTATATATTTAAATTCATATAATATATATATATTATATAATATATAATATCAAATATATATACACACAAATATGCATGGAAATTCTAAATATCTGGTTTCTTGAAAAAGCAACATCAGAGGCTTTTAACCTCTAACCCATATTCCCTTTAAATAACCCATGTGGTTCGCTTGCGGAGGTAGGCCTGGGTGGAAGATGTTATTGTATGCACTGGTGTGTGCTAACATGATATGTTAAATGAGCCATTTAGTGCAGCCTGTACTGAATGGCAAGCATTTTTGTAGTGTGTGTGTGTGTGTGTGTGTGTGTGTGTGTGTGAATGAGCGTGCGTGTTCATGTGGATTTGCACATTTAATTCATATGGCGTGCTGGAGATATGTGATTCTATATGGGAGATCAGCAGACTAAATATGGTCCCAAGATTTTTGTGTAACCCTCACGTCTACCCCTCTCCCACCTTTAAAAAGCTGCGATTGTTCTGCAATTCACCGCCAGAGGAAACTGTTGCCAGCCTCGTGCAAATTCAATTAGCTTACGACAGCTTGTTGCAATTTTGGGATTTCTACATCAGCCATTTTCCAACAGGAGGTTGGCAGGAAGGAACCATGCTACAGCAGGAAAGGACTTCAACACAACCCTCGCTGCTAAATGCTTGTAGCAATCCTTTAATTGAACCTTAAGAAATGTTCCAATCTTTGGCTGCTCCTCAAAATAGCCAACGATTATGAGACGACCCCCCAAATTCTGAATATTAATTTAGGAAAAAAAGGAAAAGCCTGACTATAAGACGACCCTATAGGGAAAAAAGTTTTACTAGATATTAATTCATGTAAACTATTTTTTCATATTTAATAGAAGCTATGATTGAGAAAAAAATATATTGTTTTTATTTCCTTTTATTTGCCAACCTGCCCCCCCAGTTATGCCGTATACCCTCCTATATGCTACTCTGCCCCATGATATGCCTTTTAACCCCCTAAATGCCACTCTGCCTCCAGAAATTCCTTATACCCCCTATATGCCACTCTGGCATATAGGGGGTTAAAAGGCAACCTCTGCTGCTGCTCGCGGTTTCGCCGGCGCTCAGTGATAGAAGCCCTGGTGGAAGTGCCAGCAGCAGCTGAGGTTACCAGACAGGGAGGATCTAGGTCCCCTGCAGCGCTTCAGGGGATCTGGATCTTAGTCTCATAGCCTGACCTCTATTTGAGGTCTGATTATAAGATGACCTCGATTATAAGACGAGGGTTATTTTTATTTTTTTATTTGCTCTGAAAAGAACCTTGTCTTATAATCGAGCAAATACGGTATATATGTATATTTTACAATAGCAAATGCCACAAATAATTGAGAACTGAGAACCGGCTTACATGTTGGGATGTTCAAATGGTGTCTCCATGTTAAAGCCTCAACTATGATAAAAACAGCTCAGATATTATCTTAAAGTCTTTTTATATTTTAGTTTAACAATGACCTTTCAGTCTCTCTATCTCTATCTCTATCTCTATCATCTCTATCTCTATCATCTCTATCTCTATCTATCTCCATCTCCATCTCTATCTTCATCTCTCATCTCTCATCTCTATCTCCAACCATTTACACAGAGCTTCTTTATAATTCCTATATTCCAAGGGTATGAGAAAACTAGAATTGACAGACTAGGTAAAACAAACTAATAAATTAGGTAAAGAGGGCCCTGCTCACAAGTTTATAATCCTAGATGGAAATCTTACATCACTCGGATGTATGTTCAAAGTATGACAACACTATATATATATATATATGTATGTATATATATGTGTATATATAAAATAATAATAATAACACTAGTAATACCTGGGTTCTCAGACCCTACCCAAATGTTTATGAATCTATTGTAAAGAGCAATAAATAGGATATTGTCTTTAGTGGAGCAAGCAGTGTGGTAAATGCTGCCCTCTGGTGGCACATCATGGAACTTTAATTTGGTTGTGCAAAAGTCAACTAGAGAACCCCATAAATACAGCATTAGGCTTTTGAGTATGGAGAAAAAACAATATTGATCAAAACACAATGAAAACTATTTAAGAAGCAGAGTTTCTCAAGTTTTGTTCTCAGTCTGAAACTAAAGCTTGCTTTAATTACCATTGCTTTGCATCAAACAATAAATCAGTGGCCATACAATGCTTATTACTTTTTCTGTGAATGATAAATGTTTGAGTTTAAATCGTTTGTTCTTTCATTTCACACTTTGCCTTTTTCTTTTAGTTATTGCATACAATACCTAGTGAAAGTATGAAAGGATATGACATATTAACAAAGGTGACTTACAGGCTTTGAAAGATGCAGCGTTCTGGCTCCCTCTGGCTGGAATAACAATTAGGTGCATCCTTCATTCTCCCTAGAAACTAGTCTGACAAAGGGGCAATCTTTAATGATTCCTTCTGAGCAAATGTCTCTCTTGCTCATTGAATAAGAAGGCGCTGGTTTCAGTTATGTACAGAGCAGAGGTGTGCATCCATAGCCTTATCACCATCAAATATGAATAGACGCATAGAATTTGACCTTAAATTCCTGGTCTCAATTTAGTTTAAATTAATTTACTGTACCAGCCTCTACCATCTCTGATGACTATGTTCCACTAATCTACTACCTTCTAAGTAACATTTTCTTATATTACATGTAATTAAATCATCACCTCTTGTTATAACATTTCTCATGCTTTGAAATAAATGTCCCTTCTGTACGTTAAATCCCTTTATATATTTAAATGTTTCTATCACGTCTCCTCTGTCTTTTCTCTCCTCCAAGCTATACGTATTACATGTTCCTGATACTTTTATCCTGCAAGCAATGTACCAGCCTGCCAGGGAGATCCACTCATTTCTAATGTGTTTTATGGGCTAATAGAAGGCACGTCGATGATTAGTTTTAGTCCCACAGGCAATCATTCAGCAATGCTTAGTAATATGTCCCCCACTCGCTCTATCTCATGTTCTGAAGCGTGATAAGGAGTACACACAAACCTCTTCCTGGGCTGCAACGATAAACACTTAAAACTACAATCCTTGCTAGATTGTCCTTAAAATCAACCAGGTTCTGAGCCTGTGGTGACCTTGTTAAAAATCAGATCTGGTTCTTCTTATGTGATTGTGTCTACAGCATTAAGACATTAAGAGCAATGCTGCACGTCATCATGTTTGAAAGCATTGATACCGTATGATATTGTTCTCCTTTTGTCACACAGACTCTTGCTGACCAATAGATGGGTTAATGAAATGCTTCAGAATTTGGCCTGGCTACTTTTCAGCTTTCCCTAGTGAGCTTAGGTCTCTAGTTTGTGAATCGTGTAATTGCCCTGGGGCGAGAAGTACAGTAAAGATGTCCTGATTAACCAAAGAGCTTTGCTGGATGAGTAACTCAAGAGTGGGGGCAGAGGCGGTTTCTCCTTAAAGGGATGGGTTACTGCATACATTAAACCTATACATTAAACTCCCGGTACCAGTTCATGTGACCTTACAAGCAATCTGTGAGATAAATAAAGGATTAGCAGAGTCCAACACATCACTAGATTGTAAGCTTGCGAGCCGGGCTCTCTCCACCTAATGTATCGCTTTGTCTTATTCTGTCAATTCTCGTCTTGTCATTCCCCTTGAATTTATGTATTGTATGAAGCGCTGCGTAAACTGTTGGTGCTATATAAATAAAAGATAATAATAATAATACTGTTCTCCCTCTGCAGGGAAAGGGGGTTGTTATTACACTAATGGATCCCAAATCTCCATCCTTTGGTTAACCATGTCCTGGCTAAGAGTTAGAATATTTTCAGGAAACGGTTAAACTGGTAAAAATGACATGTGGTACATTAGCAAAAACATTAGCAGTTAAAGGCACGAATAGTTTAGTTCTACACTTTAATAGTTGTATCAACTTTTTATGTATCAAGTACAGATGTTGATTATTTATTTGATTTTATAGCAATAATTGCTTTTTTCAGAAAATTTCTTATTTTTCAATTTATGATAAATAAAGGTTTATAAAACACATATCTAGATTATTTGATATATGCTATTTGAAAAATAATACTGGTTTTGTGCGTCCAGAGATAAACATGAATGACAAGATTAATGGCTTCGTAATCTACCCAAATTTACTAAACTGTAGCCAATCCAGGAATTCCTATAATTGAAAAAACGAAACGGCTTCAAACATAAGAACTTTGATAAAGTAAAATCCGTAAACTAACTTCGCAAAGTATTTTTCGTACCATTTGGGGGCTACATCTAAATTTAAAATCGCTTACCTTCACATGCCATGGCGTAGGCAAAGAAGTTATTTTCTCCCAGTGCCTTTTGTTTTAAAGGAGAGTAGAATCTGCATGAATCCATTTCAGATTCTAAAACGCACTTTGTCTCTGTCATTCTAATCCAGATGCCTCCCAAGCGCACACAGACACCACAAAGGGGATCTGTGCACAGTAAGAACTTATGCATTTGAATAAAGGACATTAGGATAAAAATGCATCAAATAATTGAATGGTCTGAATATTCAGGATTAAAGCAGGGGTTAAATGCTTTAACCCTTTGCCTGTTGGGTGGTATGCGATACCGATTGCAAGCTTTTTTTTGTGTTTTTTTCCCCCAAATATGTAATTGTGTATTAAAGATTTGACATTATTTTGGTGTTATATAGGATAAAGCAATCCAATTAGTTTTCTATGATCATTCCTTAAGAGGGAGAGAAATCCCCAGGAGCCCTAAATCATTAGGAGAGCTTAATGGGGGAGGGGAGGTGATCCTCCTTAGGAATCAACTGGACCACCAGGGATAAGACATTACTAACCTAATTCCAGTTTCCTTTACTAGCAAAAAAGTAATGTGGTTAGTATTAGTCGTCAACGGGGTACCAGAATACCAAAATGGGGCCACCATGAACCTCTGCGCCTGTTCTGCTGGATATGTTTCACAACCAAGATGATGTTTGATTATGCAGAATACATATATTGAAGACTCTCTTAATCCCTAAAAAACTCATTTTAGACAGTAGGATATTTTTATATATCTCATCTTCATCACCCCACATTTTCCCTTTTCTATCGCCGATATTTCATGATTATCTTCTAGCATCTATCTTTTTAAATTAAATGTAGAATGTTCTAAAGCGTGATGATGTCATAGTAAACACGTTTCTTTTCCAAGTCATTTAGAGAAAAAATAATAAGTTAAAAAATGTATTTATTAAATCAGTTATACATGGAGTGTCAGTCGCCAATACATACAGTCTGATTTCCTTAAAAAAAACACGCGGGAGGTGTGATTTAGTTTTTTTTTTGATGTGTTTGTGTACCGTGCTGGAATAAAAATGTCTTTGGTCTGGTTCTGCATATGTTGACCACACAAAAGGCTTACAATGATGCAAAAGAACACAAGCAGCCACATTAATAAAGACTGAGTCAATAAAAGAACTAACTGTTACGCAATCTCCATGAACGTTCACTTGGCTGCTCTGATGTTTTTTTCCAGATATAGCACTTTGCCCCAGAATTTCTCTTGATAAATATGATCCTGCCTGTAAAACAGATTATGGTGTAATTCCCCTTTCCAACCTCTTGCCGGTTTAGTTTAGCTTCTGTAGTTATATCAGGTCCTGTCACACTTAACAGCTGTAATCTCACGTGGGCAAACATGGCCAGTCAGACCAAACGCTAGTGTTTATATCTCTTGCATAAAAATAGAATGTGCTCCATAGAGCCCACCTGACCCCTTCACTCTTTAATTGTATACAGACAGCTGCTTGTGGCTGATCACCTCTCATAAGTCTATGTGACAACCCTCTTCTCCTTTAACCTTTTTGTCCAATGTGCATATATGAAATGATGTAGGGCTTCAAGCTGCCCAGTGTTCTCCATCCATAATGCCTGTTTTAGACTATTTTTACAAGGTAACTAGATGTTAGACTCATGTTTTCAGTTAATAGGGGCAATATTTTCACTCTTTTCCACTTTAAGTTATCAAAAAGTTGAATGCATGAGAACACAGAGCTGCTTCTTCTCCCAGACATGGAGGAGCAGGTGGGTCCTTCAGGTCAGCTGTCCATGAAATGGTCCATGTGGATCTATGCTGATTGCTAAAATCCACATCTTGTGACATTGTCCCAATTGGCATTCTGGGAAATTTCCATTCACGATTCCTCTAAGTACAGTATTATTTATCATTTGTTTTGCATAGCTCCATCATATTCCATAGTGCTGTACAACACGACCACCCACACTCAAAAATGTATGATGATGTCACGGACCTCAAAACAAGATCTTCAAATAATGCCTTCATGATTGCATAACATAATTGCATCATAATGATGTCACAAAGAAAAAAACAAAATCCAAACATCTGCTATCATGCATTTCTGACGTTTATGTTGGAAAAGCTTTTTCGGGGACATCAGTGAATATATAGCCCTGCCACCATATTATGACAACTTCATCTAGAGGATGAATAGTGTTTGCAAATCCAGTGGCTCCTGTTAAAGCCTAATCCCCCCCTATTGTAGTAACTGTAAGCCTGACATTAGTTGTCAATACCTAAGTTCTAAATGAGGAAACAAATGCCGCCCGAGTTTGGGAGTATGGGTAATCGTTGGAAACCTGTTCTACTTGAATATTCTCTTTTATGATATAGCGACAACAAATTACACAGCACGTCTTACAATACCTACATCCAAGGGATGTGACAAAACTAGAATTGAAATTACGACTAAACTACAGATGAGGGAAAGAGGACCCTGCTTGAAAGCTTACACTCTCTCCAAGCTTAGTTATATATTTATGACTTTTTATGTTACCAGCAGTCAAGCAACCAGAGAACGTAATGTGTACAGTGACAATGGGGACTTCTGGAAAAATAGGAATGCGTTTATTAATGCGCAAAATTGAGACCAGACTGGCCAGGCCCAAATATTTTTTATTTAATTTATTTATTTTTATGCTTGCATCTACCTTCCTTTACAGAGTTTTTCGTGTTATATATTTTTTTGTTTTGTTATATATTTGTTTGTTTTTTATCTTTTCCACTGCAGTCTTCACTTCCTACTCAGGAAGTCTGCAGTGCAAAGGAAATGGTGTCCCCCCCACTGACTTGCTTAAAAAAGCAACAATCTTATTTTTTTTAATTTAGTGTATACGAGTAATTATAAGTCTTATGAGAGGTTCATTTGAATAAAATCAAGGTATATGCCAGTATTTAATGTTCTTGTTCTGAGATAGAGCGTTCACTAGTTCTTGAGCCGCCTTCTTTTTCGATTTTAGATCTACTTGTACCGAAGAAATCAAAATGTCAGGATCACTGGTTATTTCTGACATTTTCATGGAACCTAAGTGGGTTTGTGAGATGAACTTGAAGCGTTAACCCGGGACACTAGCAACTGATGCAAACAGTAAACACGCAAACACAAACACACAACAATTGGTTCATTTGCATAATGGCTTTTTGTTATAGATACGCAAATTCCTGTCCTACTCTTTTTCTTTTTTTTTTTTCTCTGTCACAATAGGCGATTACATTAAAGGGTCCATTTGCATTGTCCAAACTGTGAAGGGGCCTTATGAGAAATCTCTGGCAGTGAAAGAGTTACATTTCCAAAAAATCCGTATCCAATATGAGTGATTAGAGCTGTGTTTAGCTCTTTTCTGGGAATTCAGTAACACAGATGTCTGGTTCCTTTTGTACTATAAGTCATGATAAAAGTAGTATAAACACATTTTCTTTTCACCAAACTGATGAAAAGTTGACCTGGTCAAGATACATGACATTTGTTTTGTTTTACACTATAGAACTTGATGAACTTTTGGCAGGGGTGTATTTATTACCCCTGTGACTGAATGCTCTTGATCTCAGGACCCTCCTCAGCCTCCAGCAGAGCCCTTTCCATGTAAATGCCAAAAGCTCCTTATCTCTGAGCTCACTACTCATCAGCATAAGCACCCAATCTGCCTATCTGGTCTGCATGATGTCCAGAGATTGTAGACTTGTAAGGATGGCCAGGTAGGATCGTTCGGCCGGCGTTTCTCCGAGTGCATGAAAATTCTTCGTTATGGAAGGTAATGTGCGGACGGAGCGTTGGATTATGGCGGCCTAAGCCGTGGGTCCTTTGGCATGGATGCCTGTAATTCCTGTAGGTTCGTTAATAAGGGCCTGTAATGATAGTGTCCAGTAAACTGTTATGCTAATGAGAATCTTGGTGCCTGTGATTAATCACTAAGGAATTCCAGGAGCGGTGAAAACAAAGGCCTGAAACATGTTTGTGATCTGGAATGTGAAGGACTGTACACCAACACGTCACTCATCCTTACTTTATAAGAGCCCGATTCTTATTATTATGTCCTAGACGTTAAATCTACTTCCGTACTAGGAATTTTTTTTATTTATTATACCCTTAGTAACAGTAACCAAAATAACATAAATAAAATATCTGCAGTGATAAGAGATAGTTATAGATAATACAGGTTTATTCTGTATATGTCTATCTAAAGTAACATATTCTCTATATAAAATGAGAAAACTCATGTATTCATTTGATGTGTGCTTTGTAAGGAATGTAGCATGATTGTGTTTATAAATATATATTTTATATTTTTATTATATGATTATATTTCATACGTATTTATATTGTTAGGAGATGGGGTTAGAAGTTTAGGCTCTCGGACATGAACTATAGTAATCCAGGGAGAATGAGGGTGATCAGTTCCACTTAGATAACCACAGGGCAATAAACCCCCCCTCCCCAGGCCACTGCTGACCTTAGGGCTTGAACTGTGTGGTCACATGACCAGATCGTAAACTGACCTGGGAGAGAGAGGGTCCCTGTCCTTTCCAGCCCTCAGACTAGATCAGGCAGCTCCAGCAACAGGAGAGTCCCCATCATGCTGCGGGGTGCATGGTAACCTGCCCAGCTCCATGGCTGCACCCGAGCACACACGTACAGGCAACAGATGGATACATGGGAAGGTATGTACCCGCTGATATACCCCATCACCCAGAACGGAATAACGCGATTGTGACTCTTGGCTTCTACTGGTTTGTTCTTATAACCTGAATACAAACAGAACAAATGTTTGTGTGATAACATTTGTAATGTGTGTGTGTGTGTATATGGATATGTATATGTACATATATGGTATTGATACATTTTGCTGTACTTGTATCTGCGTTTTGTATTTTTTTACCTTTTTTTTTTTTAAAAAAAAAATTATTTTCTTGGGCTACATTTTAATACAGGAGCTGGCAAAGCTAATCCATGTGTATTATAGCATTCTAGCAGTCTGGTAAATGCGCGTACAGCGTGAGCCCACTTAATATCCCAATTGAACGGTTGAAATTAGAGTCATGCGGCAAAATGTCAAAACTCCTGTTTAAGTTGCCAGATGTTTCCAGTTCCTGAGATGTTATTTAGTTCCCGAAACAAATGCAGTTGCACTTGACGGTTCCTTTTGTTTTATTTCACAATTACCCCACAGAATGCCCTATGCTGATGCAAATATCTCATTTACATGACATCTTCACCGCTTTAATCCTGCCCTGTTTAAAGATAACGGATCAACGTAAATTACGGTTGCTAGAACAATACAATTTACACTTAACCTTGAAACCAAGCGACGGTATTAGCAATGTATAAATTTAGTAGGATGTCTTTCAAGCAGGAAAGGCCGTGAACATCCATACACGTCACTGATATTGTTGCCACGTTATTTCTCTACATGTACAAGAAAGTAAAGTTGTGTTGGAAGTGTGATGTGTATTGTAATTACCTAAATTAATTAAAATAGACGCAGAATTTGATGTCAGATCCAGGCCATCTAATCATAGGTCCATACTATTAATGTGAAAATTAATAATCAGTTCATTGTTACTCTTTAGGGTTAGGACAATGTATTTCAACGCAATAGAGAAGGTCATGCTGGGTCATATGAGGGCCGCTACAAATCAGGGCCATCGCTGTGAGGTTTATCTCTGTATTTATATATATTCTGAATAAGAAGAACCTTTATCTGTATATCTGTTTTCTAATCTGGAACCCTGTGCTGTAAATTGGAGATAAGCAAAGCAGAGGTTCCCTGCGGCTGGCTTTCTGCATTGTCAATCATGGCCATATCCAAAAGAGCGACCCACAAGTCACATAAGCCCCCGTTGGTCAGAGCTGCCAGTGGGCAGTCGTTGGGGCAAATGTAGGCAGTGATAGCCCAGCGGCATATTTTGAACTTAAAATGAAACCTGTTCCATTGTACAATTTGTTAGCAATTTGTCTTAGAAGACAGGAATTGTTCTGTCCATATAGATCTATTAGCAAAAACAGGTTAGAGGTATTCCCATCCGTCAGGCCTGCCTACATCTGCTGCTCACGTCATTTCCCAATGTCACATTTAACTACAGACAGGTGTTGTGTTTAGACATACATACCTACACACACACTCGCATATATATGCATGTAAACATATATATAGTTCTGTACTAAGTTTTGCTGTCTACACTTTTAGATAATTACTGTCAATATGTTCTGGTCTGGAATGTCAGGCTTTATAGAAGCATTGCTCCTCCTTAGCAAGTTCATGCCAGAATTTTTAGGATTCACCACTCCTGGATTTTATATCTGCTGTAAGGGAGATGTTACAATTAATGCAAATAAAACTTAATTTAATAAACCAGATACAGTGGCTATTAAGGTTACATAAATGTTAGAACAATTGTTGGAAATGTGCTGTTGCAAAGAAATATATACGTTGTTCTGCTACTTGTCACATTTACTGAAAAGAGATACATGGGAGGTCAGTACTTTCATTTAACATATATACAAATAACAACTACGTAAATGAAATCTCAATGTTGGTTGTTGTTATGATGACTGTACATAAAGGTGAATTTAAGACTGCTTTCTATACTATGCGAGTGGGCAACCGCCAATGAGTAGCAGAGTATTTAATTTGAGAGGTAGATGCGCACACACACACACACACACACACACACACACACATATATATATATATATATATATATATATATATATATATATATATATATAATGTACATTCATGAAATCATAGATGTATATCTATAATGTAATAAACACTGTACTTAGTTTCCACTGTACTAACTTCCATTAAAATCCTGTTTTTACAATCAGTTGCTTTGGAGCAAGATCAGCGATGAAACCCCATGTTTTATTTGTTTTGCGCCTGGGTTTGTACCCATTATGGTTCCGCGTTAAGTAATGTTTCCAACCCCTGTGTCAAAATTGTATTTTTCTTAACAAAGAAAAAAAGATTGAAATGACTCCTAATGTGCCACACATTCAAAAGCCCATTTTATCAAGACTTTTCCCCAAACCCTCCCCCTCTTTTTTTGTTTTAGCTAACTACCTAATGACTTTATCTGAAGGGAGCGGTCACACCATTGCCAAATTCAGCAAAGCAGCAAAATCCAGTCTTTCAGCACAGGGGTGACGGTGCAGGAAGTCCACGCTGCTGGGGGGTTGGGTTGGGTGCAGCACAGTGTGTGTTGAAGGGGGTTGGGTTGATTTCAGCATCTGTAAAGGATCAATAAGTGACAAGACCCCTTCAAGCCCTTTATGTTTACCTTTTAATTGGGTGTAATCATTTTCCAGGGTTAAAAGAAGGTGGTTCCGGAGTCGCATTCGGACCACTTGACCGTGTTCTTCCACTTAACCCACCTACTTCAACTGGTAGGAATTGGGTGTCATAGGGATTTATTATTGGCAGTAATCTAAAAATGTTACAGTATCTCCAGTTTATGCATGATAACCAACCAACCAACCCTTGTACACAGTGTAAATATTCAGTCGATCTAATTCTCTTTACCACAATGATTTGGATCCAGTAACTCGGTGTATTTATTATGTTTGGGTCTACTATATATCTAGCCAGTGACTAGCTACTTAAAATTTGCCTATGAGTCTATAAGGTATGACCAAGGATCTCCAACTCTTTGTAGCAGTTAAACAGAGCCAAATACTGCTGATGGGTATCGGAAGATCAGAAGAAGACACCATCTTTATGTAATAACTGAAAAATGTCTTCAGCACCTTCGCCATGCGAGGAACCTAAGAGAGAGAAAATAATTCAGGTCCGGGAGGAACAATTTTTGATTTAATGTATGATAAGGCCGTTGACTTCTCACAGGCCTGTGTATGTGATAGTGGAGTTCCTAGGAGTGCAGGAAGTGGCGTTCTCTGCTGTTTTGCAGGGTATTGTGCAAAGGGTCGAAGAGAGTGAATATGGAGATAAGATAATCCTCACAAAACAAGGCTAACACTCTTAACGCAAGGTTACTGGAACAATGGGCCATACTTATAATGACCTATTCGTAGGCAAAGCTTGACACATGATGTAATAATTATAGCACACAACAGAATGTTCCTGGACTTGGCACATACGGTGTTAAACTGAAAACCTGCTCCTGATATGTTTGCATTCTGGCCAAACAAATTTCTGATTGCACATTCCTTTTTTGGGGTAAACACTTTATTTTCCCTATTATAATTGTCTCAAAAAGTAATGCAATCAAAAGCCTATCTTTTTATAGATCAGATTTTACTTGTAAAATTTCCATCTTGTACAGCGCTGCGGAATCTGTCGGAGCTTTATAAATATAGTATGATAATAATAATAATATTGAACTTTAAACTTGATAAATTTTATTTTATCTCCTTAAATGCACAATACAAGAATACCTTAAATGGCTACTCAATTAGTTAATTCTAGGCAATGCCTAAAATGCAGAAAATGCAGTTTTTTTTCAGTTTTTCTTAACAGTAGTCCCACCTAAAACATAGTAATCTAGAAATCTCATTAAGCTATGCATTATGCAGGGTTTAGGGCAGCCACCTCCCTGTGGGAGAAGCATACCGGGGTTGGCTACCATTGTCAGTGAGTTAATATTTGCAGGTCAACATCCCCCAACGACATCATCGTGTAATGAGTGAATCCCATTATCTAATTATTATTATTTATTGTTTTATATAGCGCTCTCATATTCCGTGTAGCTGTATATTACAATATATTAATCTTTCTTTTAACCCTTTAATAAGCAATCACATTGTAGGCTTTGCTTCTACTCTTGATACTTCTGCCTAGTTTCGCCCTGCAGGTTTTTGTAATCTGAATAGGCTTATTTACTAATCGCGGCGCAGAAAGGTTTTCTGGGTAATTAAAGGTACGGACTCGTTTAAGCCATGGACACAAAATGTGCGTATTTATACCGCTGATGTCACTCCAGAATATATATTGTATGAGAACGTGGATGGAACCCTACCATGACCTTTGGAAACAATGTCCCCCTTTAATGTGCGATGGGGGGAGGGTTTACAGAGGGAGAGGCAATAAAATTCTACAGGGTTCAAGATGAGGTTGAGTTGCCAGCTTTGTGATTTTCACACACGGCAACTGTGTTTGCTTTAGCACTTGTGCTTCAGTGGGTTAGCAAGCTCTACAAATATATATATAAACCCCAGCTTGTGGTCACCACATGTTCCTGGTACAGTTCTAAATGTGTGTGTGGGGGGGGTTTGTCAGCCATTGTTGCGTGATCAGCTGGCTTTTAAACGTCTAACATGTATCCTCCTCTCAGCGATCGGCGAGGCAAGCCGCGACTACACAATATTTTTACGTTTCTTAAGCACTACCAAGTTACTAAAGCTTATCAGTTTTGGATGTCGGGCAGCCAGCAATGTTTTGAGTGACAACCCAGTTATATGAATACTGTTTGAGCTCATCTGCAGACTTTCAAGCAATGCTATCAAAATTCAAGTAAATTGCATCTAGGGGATATCATTTTTTACCCTATATCACAAGATGAATATCCTGTAAATGTTTCTAAATGAAATGTCTTTCATGGTCTTGGTGCCTGGACATGATATATATATAAAAAGTTATAAACTTGTTATATAACTATAAGTATACTTTGTAGTATGTGTGTGTGTGTATATAAATATAATTACAAGGTAATGTTATTTGTTTGAGATACTTGATTTGTGAGAAAATGTTTTTATTTTATTTCTTGTCACATAATCCAGTACCCAGTTGCTTGAATTATTGATGTATTTGAGGCTGAGACAAGCCTATGGAGTATAATGATATGTCATAAAGGTTGGTAAACGCTTGGTGCCATATGACAAAACTGGAACAATCTGGCCCAAAATTTAGATTAGTTTACCAGTTTGGGCCATTATCAGTGTCCTCTCTTATAGGACGCTCTGTAGAAATGACTTCCCGACTGTGTCAGATCCATACATAGCTATGGGTATAGCCCTGCACGGGGTATCTCCTGCCGCTGGCAGACGTTGGTCCTGCGTACCAGTGTTTTGAACGTTACTGGGAAGAACATTTTCTTTCAAAATGCAAGACCCAACATATCTGAGATTTTGTGTGTAACAAGTTATCTAGCATTCTGTTTTTGAACGAGATTCCACCGCTTTATGTGAGAGTCATACCCAAGAGGCATCGGGCCTGTCCTGCATATTGTTTTGGAAGACATCAAACATATTGATTCCTAGGAATCCTTATTTCAAGATTAGCCCTCAATACGCAGAGATAACCTGTTTTGCAAGCCTCTGACGGCCATAGAGTTACGTTTCTTTTAGATATGTAAACATACAGCCCCAGACTTCAAGGTTAAAGGGGGTAGTTTACATACAAAAGTAAAAAAAGGGCTATAGAGAGGTCAATGGTAACACAGTTCCCCTTCGACCACGAACTCTCTTATATAAATAACACAAGGAGACCCTATTAATATGCAGAGAGAAGAGAGAGTGTGGAAATCAGTAGGGCCTTGGGAACCCTTAATAGGGTCAGCTAGAATTCCTACAGGGTCTCGTAAAAATCCGAATCTCTATGCCTTTTTGCTTCTTGTCACAAAGTTCAGCTGCCTGACTTGTCGGAATAAATTGGCGAGGTTCCTCCGTCCACGTAGGGGCATGCATTGGTCCAGCTCTTGATGCAAACATCCACCGATAAGACTAGAGAAAAATGGAGACAAATCCCTAAAAAAAAATTCATATTACTGTTAATCCCAAACCTACATATTTTTTGTGGTTTATTGTGTCACTTTAGAAAATGTATAGCTACAAAGTAGTTAGCAGGAATTGAGGACTGTCCTAATCAGATGTTCCAACTGATTGAGTCCCTTTTTTAGTGATCTGCTCCGGCATTCCTGCCCCGGACAACCTCAAGCAACCTCCCTGAGAGGCCGTAAATAATATCAGTTTAATTGGACTTGCATACCAATCTTACATCTTCAAGAAAATCCAATTTACTGTAAAGAAAGAGGTGAGGAGGTTCTATCTGTAGAATGAAAGCATGTTATATGCTGGATACCTAGATGAGGCTTACAGAAATGTGACACTTTGTTCTTACTGTCCTTATTAGCGGTGGGGATTCAGTACCTGGAATTAGGAGTCCCTAAACCAATTTGAGACAGAGGAAGATATATATATATATATATATATATATATATATTGTCCATTTGTGCTAGTAATGCAGGTGTTGTTGTGTAAATATGCATGTGTGGATGTAAGATGAGGACACTGTTATGTAGGGTAATACCTTATTGTTCAGAAACTCATTCGATGAAACTAGCTTTGTCAAGTCTGAAATAACGCAGACAATGACCACAAGATACCCCAATTAGAAAAAAAACTCAGTAGAAAAACATACATTTTTTGCACAACAAATGTATATTTTTCTTTCGTCCTTTCTTTTGTTTCCCTGTGAGCATATATATATATATATATATATTTAATTTTGAGAAGATATTTACATTGTTCTCTCCCCCCTTAAATTCAAAACAAAAGGTGCACTTTTTATCTCCACAAAAAATGTTCTACTATGTATATCCCATTCACAGTTTGTTCTGGGACCGAGGAAAAAAAAGTGATTAACCCTGTGTTGCTGACTCCTTAGTGCTATTCATGCTTTATGGTGGCCGGGCTGTCCCCATCCGTACAGTAACTGTGAATAGCGTGGCCCCGGGAATGTTAGCCCATTGATTCCTTAGCATTGTCAAGTGCCTCCTCCTCCCTTGATACAAATAGCGCCCGATGACAGCTTTGTGACATATCTACGCCTTGAAAGGAATTCCTAAAATCCTTTCTTCCCTTCCTAAGTAAAATAAAAATGTCAACAAAACAGAATGCTTTTGTTTTGTGTGTTTTTTGTTAATTCTATTGGAAAAGGTACTCTATATGTTGGAAGTGTTCAATGAGGCATGCGTTTCAAAAACTATGGATACGTTTGACAAACAAGTATCGTAATTATAATTCATGTACCCTAATTCTTATAATTCATGTACCCTAATTATTATAATTCATGTACCCTATCTAAATCCCCCTCAAAACCTTAATGATTTATTCTATTGGAAGTCAGAATTTATATTTCAGAATGAATTTTTTGGTATACCGATAAAAGGTGCGAAACATTTCTGGCTAAAATTTATACATTGGTGTGAATACCGGTATTGGCAAAAATGAATAGTGCGCGCATGGTTTGTAAATCGTCATGTGTTGTGTTTCTTCTCCCTCTAATAATGACTCAAGATTGTCGGCACAGGTGGTTCCCATGGGTCAACATGGAATACGGCAGATTAAAATGTTTACTCAATGGCTACAGCTTGTTGTTTGCTTGCAGCTGGTGTTTGCCGCAAATAAGGTTGGATTCACAGCGGTTTCATATCGTAATGTGGAGTATTAACTAAAGAGTTTGCAGAAGAGTTAAACATTTCTATTACTTATTATCAAGGGCAAACCCCAGTGTGCTTGTCCGGCAAGAGAGAAATGTGGAAGATTTCTAACAACTGTCTCGCTGGTAAAGCAATGCATTATACAGGGTCCGTCCTTCTTGCGGGAGAGACTTACTGCGATTCACCCTTGATAATGCATAGCGATAAAAAAGAGCTGAGCTTTAATAGAAATATTTTTTTTTTGTTCCAAATAGCCTTTCGACTGTTCTAGACATCCCCGGTGCTCGAACTGGAGTCCTTTCCATAAATCCACTACGCCAGCAGTACAATATTCCAGCTTTGTGAATATGTAATTAGTGTGGAAATATTAAGATTTGCCCCAAACCATTCTTACTGGCGCAGGCGTTTCTGCTTTTCCGAGGTCCAACTAGAAATGGTTAACTCTTCCCATGCCGGAATGGTAGAAAACCAGAGCTATGCAATAGACTGCATATGAATCTGTCCCTCGGAAGGTTAAAACACGCAGGGACGGGCTTTTTTTTTACCCTTCTCTAGATAAAACAGAGAATGTAAATTGTATGGCCGGGAGCTAAAAGAGCTGTCATGTGAGATTTGGAATCATCTGATTGTAACATTCCCACTGCGACAGAATTAGGCTGCCGACTTTATGAGCACAATCCCACTTGGCATGCCGTCATTTTCAGGGACAGGCATGTCAGGCAGAGAGAGGATAATGCCAGAATGATGACTGAAGTCTTCTACTTCGTTAACCTAGATGTAGCCTCATTATCTTGGATCTGCGTTTAATCTGAAATCATGCTTCACATTCAGTCAGTTAAAGTGACTCTCCTTAACGGATCTCTGTGCTGGATCTCGCAGCAGGGTGTATCTTCCCAGTAAATTCCCCTTTTTGTTTTGGAATAAATTTGAGCAGGGGATATATATTTATTTATTCGTTATTCAAAAGTATAGTATAAGTATAAAACACTTAAAAAAAAACAAACAAAAAAAAAACACAAAATAATAATAAAAAAATAAAATAAAAATAATAATAATAATAATAAATATATATATATATATATATATATATATATATATATATATAACATCCAAAGATGGTTACCGGCACTCCAGGGACTTCTTTAAATAATCACTCGAGAAACTCCAGTTGAGGCGTTTTATAACAATCTATTCTAGTTTTTTTTTTTTTTTTTTTTTATTATTGTAGTTTTTTTTTTCTCAACCTATGTGTGATGCCATTCTCACAGATTCAATGGTTGTAAATACCGTTTATTTTTATGTTTTCCCAGATGACCGTGTTGATCAGAGAGCGTGCCTTATCTGTGGCGACCGAGCCACGGGCCTGCATTATGGCATCATCTCCTGCGAGGGCTGCAAAGGATTCTTTAAGCGCAGCATCTGCAACAAGAGAGTGTACCGATGCAGCCGGGACAAGAATTGCGTTATGTCACGCAAGCAGAGGAACCGCTGCCAGTACTGCCGACTCCTCAAGTGCCTTCAGATGGGGATGAATAGGAAAGGTAAAGACAAAGTGGTGCGCATATGATAGATATGTATGGAAGTGGAAATGAGAACTGGTAAGATGGTCATGTTATGGATGAATAATTCAAGGCTAAGGGCTTACAGTGGTACCGTGATGGTCATTGACTATTATTTCTAGCACGGGTCTACGTTTTTGTCATTCAATAATGAGTTTAAAGTACCAACTTGCCAGGGTCACCAGTTACTTTGATAAGTCACGTAGCAATGACGTTCTTTTTTTTTTATTTTTTTTTATTTTTTTTTTTTTATTATGAAAACGTACACAATTACATGCATACATATAAATATTCATACAAAGCATAAAATATATAACTTAGTACATTATATTGTAATATAGTGTGTATATAGTAATGCTTCCTTATTTCAGTTATATAATATAATTACTTAAAGCATTTTTTTTTTTTTTTTTACATATTTTGTAAGTACACTAAGTTATCATCTATTAATATTTTTCATATCACATTTATTCCATTTCATAGCAAATATATAAAATATAGTAGCAATGACGTTCTTATGTAAATTCCTCTGTTTGTGGGAAGCTCACAACAAATCAGTTGTTTGAGATTTGCTGTGAGTCATGTTGATGATTTCTACCTTATTGAACTTGTTTTTACTTATTTATATAATAATATTATATATTTATATAATAATAATATATATATTGCAGCACTGTACTCAATGAGAACTCAGCTCTTACAGGCCAGGTGGTGAATGTTGAATTTTCAGAGCATTTGAGTTGTCTGCACTCCTGAGATTCCAACATATTATTGAGGGAACGTCTCAGAGTGCTAATACTCTGTACCCCATCGGTGGTGACAATGGATAGATTAATAGAAATTGCTGGGTTCTAATCAATAATCCAATTATTGATGTGATCGCTGTGACCACAGCAAGCTTGTAAGGCATATAATTGAGAATTGGTTGATGGGGGCGTGTGGCCTTAAATATATTTGTTTTTAGAGTTTTGGAGATTATCTTAAGTGAAAAAAATAACTATGTTGAGCACTAAGTTTGATTGGAAGAGGGATGGAGATAACAGTGATCTTTGCTATCAAAATATCAGGAATGGTATATGTCATGTACATGTTAGTGATATCAGGAATGGTACATGTCATCTACATGCTAGTGATATCAGGAATGGTACATGTCATGTACATGTTAGTGATATCAGGAATGGTACAGGTCATCTACATGTTAGTGATATCAGGAATGGTACAGGTCATCTACATGTTAGTGATATCAGGAATGGTATATGTCATGTTCATGTTAGTGATATCGAGAATGGTATATGTCATGCACATGTTAGTGATATCGAGAATGGTACATGTCATGTACATGTTAGTGATATCAGGAATGGTACATGTCATCTACATGTTAGTGATATCAGGAATGGTACATGTCATCTACATGCTAGTGATATCAGGAATGGTACCTGTCATGTACATGTTAGTGATATCAGGAATGGTACAGGTCATCTACATGTTAGTGATATCAGGAATGGTATATGTCATGTTCATGTTAGTGATATCGAGAATGGTATATGTCATGCACATGTTAGTGATATCGAGAATGGTACATGTCATGTACATGTTAGTGATATCAGGAATGGTACATGTCATCTACATGTTAGTGATATCAGGAATGGTACATGTCATCTACATGTTAGTGATATTAGGAATGGTACAGGTCATCCACATGTTAGTGATATCAGGAATGGTATATGTCATCTACATGTTAGTGATACATGATAATTACTTTGTACTAATGGGATTTTCCTGTGCATTAGATGCTTCCCAGTTTAAGAAATCCATAATGATCTCCATGTAAGATGACCTCCGCCTGTATAATTGACCTGCTGTACTAGTATGTCTCTACTGTGTACAAATAAGCCAAACAAAAGCTAGGTGGCTAAGATGTCTCATCTGTGGCCTTAACAGGTTCTAAGTTGCCATGCCTGCTCATGAACGGTTCTCCTGGAGCGTTATGCATTTGTGTTTGGCACGCAGTGGACAAAGCTACTGTGATTTGAACCTTTACTTTCTCCTGACACCCAGTTTCACAAATTGAGCGATTGATAGGGTTGATCAGATCAGCTGCCTGGGCTTTATAGAAGAGACTTCTCTACACATAGTGACCACTACAATAATATAACTTGGGGGAGGCTTGGAATGCAAACCTCGATGTGATAGCTCCACAAATGTAAGTGAACATGACATAGAAAACACACCAGATCATTCTTTGGAAACAGTTATTTTAATAGATCCAGAATGTTGGAACATTCTCTAGACTTTTTTAGAATACTTAAAGGATATTTTGGTTTTGGAATAGAATTTGGGGAAGATGTCAGTACCAAATTACGTAGAGTACATTGTGAAACCCAAGTCTACCTTAGTGGGTATTCTGGTGCATCTTATATCTAAGAGCCATGCTTTACCTTTCCAAAGATGAGCAGCCACACAGGGGGCTTTGATGCTACTTGGCATTAGGAAGGGCCTTCCATGGTAAGTTTCACCTGCAAGAAACGATGAGATCACCAGAAAACCTGCGTAGTTGGAGATGCGACATTATACAGACCCAACCAAGCTTCTTGTTGCAGGAGGTGCTCACTGGCATTGGCACAGGGATGGTTCTGTGTTGTTAGTGGCTCTAAGTAACATGGATTTAGTCCCAAAGTTGGCACAGCTGGTGTGCATAATGCATGGTTGGTTGAACCTGCAACGTTCCTCTAAACATCCGATTTAGTGAATAAACTCCAATTTGATGCAGCTGTTGGCACAGCAAGCATTTTGTAGGCATTATAGGCTAAGTCACAGCCCCCCAATCCCCCCCCCCCCGGATTGAGAAACATTCAGTCAATGTTTGATTTCTATGGAATCCAGTACCATAGAATTTAGGAAACTTATTGACTCCGATACACAGCACATGGACATTCAGAGAATATCTGACCTCCACCCAGGGTCCACCAGGGAGCACCTTGAATTTAGGTTTACTGTATCATTGAAAGCCATGGGAATCTGCAGTCTTACATCAGATAGTGATTAGTTTGATTTGTACAATAGCCGCCTGTTTTCATTACAATTGAAATGAAGGGGTATCCTCCCTCAGGATTGACAAGCGGTAAACAGGCTTTTGAACTGCAATCAGATACTTCAAAGATTAATCCCCAGGAGAAGCTGTGGACAAACAAACCTCTCCCTTTGTTTAATTGTGGTGGAGGAAAAAAAAGACATTCCTTAAGAAAAAAAAAAAGTGTGTTTTTTTTTTTTTTTTTTTTTTAACAGAAGCCGAAGTTCTTGTATCAATCCTACTTGAGCAGTTCCAAAGATCAGAGGGAGGTCTTAAACGGTCTCCTGAGGATTCACATACATGGCAGAAATGTTATGAAATGTTTAATGGAGGACACATAGTAGAGATTAATACAGAAAATAATTTCATACAAGAGTATGGATTTTAGTAACGACTCCTTTGTCAGTTTAGGTCAATTAGTAGTTGAACCTCATGTGCCATCATGTTAAACGGCAATGACATGACAGCACGTTAGTTTTAAAATGGTTCTGCGCCCAACCATTATTAATTGGTGACCGTTGAAGCATCCCGAGGGTCGTGTCTCGACCTTTTGAGTGACACAGCTTTACCAGATATTACCAGAGCTCCGGGAGCCTCCAAAACCATATGCCCAGTTGCCATATTTGTACTGTATTCACCAAGGTCACAAGGCAGGAAGGCGCGAGGTGCCACTACAATTTATGACTGTAGCATATTGTGGCTTTGATATGTAGAGGGACATTGCGTCACAGCAGAGGTGGCAGATTAGTATTAAGCAGTTTAACACTTTGTTCAGAAGGGCAAGTAACTCTGCGTACTTTGTCATGATGTGGGATTTCCCCCCTTCCAGAATACAAAGTTTTTCTCAATAATGTAAACTACCTCTCGCCCTTCTAACCATTCCAGCACATAATTAGTTTTAAGCAACTCAGACACTTAG
Organism: Spea bombifrons; assembly: GCF_027358695.1. NCBI lineage: Eukaryota > Metazoa > Chordata > Amphibia > Anura > Pelobatidae > Spea > Spea bombifrons. The sequence goes on from NC_071094.1 coordinate 10,958,254, forward strand.
CATGTTGCTTATATGTAGCTGTTATGATTTCTTTATACTACTTTGATACCAGAAATTCCGACATGTTGGTCTGATTTAGTTTGTTTTTTTCCCCCAAGCAATCAGAGAAGATGGGATGCCTGGGGGCAGAAACAAGAGCATTGGACCTGTGCAGGTGAGAACGTTATTATTTATTGATGTATATAGCACCCTCATATTCTGCAGCACTGTTCAATCGGTAAACAGTACAAAGTAGTGCATAACATAACAATTTGCACTTCAGAAAAAAGTAAGGATGGCTATGTTCAAAGGAGCTTACAATCTATTTAAATAAACATTTGAGAACAAGGGGGCATATTTATACAGTACTACATTTAGAGCAGTCACCATAGAGAATACCCCTGCGTTCTCAGAAGTGGTTAAGTGTGTTGCAAACGTCTCTGATACGTACCTTGCGGAATTCACACAGTCCTCTAGCTCCCTCTTGTGGAACTACTGAATACAACAGTATAATAATGATATTAATGTATTGTGATGCTATGTAATTTCCTTCAATTTAGAACTATATTCTGGTATCAATAGACAATAATATTATACATAGTGCTCATTTTTTATATATATATATATTTTATATATTATATATATATAACTCTATATGTTAGATTAACTTGTAAATTGGAGCACACAACATATTTTCTTCATTTTCTTTGAAATTATCAGGAGCTTTACCCTGCATTCTGTGTTTCGGTTTGCAATCTCTGCTCCCTAGCCCTCCTTAAGGTGGAAGTGGCACCAAATTATTAGTATGAGAGGAAATATAAATTTTCCCAAAAAATTGGTGTTTTTTTATTTTTAAACACTTCTAGCTTGCTGACTCCTTATACTTTTATTTTTATTCATATATATAAAATGTTCCAAAAGACTTTGGTTGTTGTGATATATTAGGACTTGTACACGGGGTTTTACAATGCATCCCACCGCTATCCTTAAATAGGAAATTGTTTACTAGTATCAGCTTAAAAACATGTTTTCAATAAAATAAAACAGAGTAGCTCATTGGTAAACACCCAGCCTGATACGCTGACTAATGAAAGTCTACGGAGAAACGTAATTAGCATTTCCATAAAGAATCCGTCCAATATGTGGCTTGAGCAGGGAAAGCCACCCAAATTGACGACAAAATTATTACACAACTGACATCAATGGTCTGCAGATAAAGGAAGCATAATGAGATCAAACCAGGTTTTGTCAATGATAATCTATATACTGAATACAGCACTGCCCAAGCAGAAAGATATATATATATTCTTTGCATCTCCAGTTTACTGTAAATAGTAATTAATAGTAATAGGCTACTTAATAAAGACGTATGATAGGAAGCAAATTGCAAGCGATACACTTGTATTACAAAAACACCTTCATCGTATACAGTATATTGGGGATTCCTTCTTGTAGAGAGTCTGTCAGCACTAGAAAGTAATAAGCAGGTACTTTTTGCCACTGACTTTGCTGCTACCTAACGGTGCTTTAGTTTTAAATACCGTATCTAAAATAACGACAGTGATCAGAAAAATGTATATATGACCGTTTGGAATAATAATTTTTTTAACAGATCTCAGATGAGGAGATTGAACGAATAATGTCTGGCCAGGAATTTGAAGAGGAAGCCAACACATCATGGAGTAACAATGGGGACAGTGACCATAGCTCTCCAGGGAATGGAGTTTCTGAGAGTAATCAGCCCTCCCCAGTATCTACACCCTCATCCAGGTGGGGTTCATAGGCTGTCACAGAGGACATCTCAATATTTATTGCTATCTGCTGGAAAAAAATTTCTGTTTAAGGTTTTTTTGATGATTAAGGCGCATTCATTTTTTTTTTTTTTTTTATAAATTAATTTAAGCTCCCAATGCCTTTCCTTTACTGACCCATACAAAATAGACATGACTCCCCCTTTAAACCTGATCTAGCTACTGGTGGTTTGGGCCACTTATTGTAGACATAAACTTAAACGTGTTGGGTGTATATTGGTTGCTTTTATTGAATGTTCCATTTTTTCCCTGTCCCCTTGCAGTAGATCGATGGAATTAAATGGATATAGCGCTCTTCGGGACCAATATTTGGGGACCCCAAGCTCTACACACTACCAGTACCTACCTCATCTCTTCAGTTATTCTGCCCATTCGGGTCTGATCCCATCGCAAACTCGAAGTTTAGACCCACAGTCACTAACCCTCATCAACCAGCTGCTGTCAGCCGAGGACATGGAACCACTCAACACACCAATGTTAATTGAAGATGGGTACGTTTGTCCTTTATTTCAGTTTCTTTGCTGTCTACCATATCCAATTATCATTGTTTTACGGTGATAACGTTCTCAGTTTAATGAAATCTATGAATAAAACATAATTATATGAATATCGTGTATAAATTAAAATATAATAATTACATTATTTGGTGATTAACTGCATTCAACTTTATTATTTTATAACTGGACCAAAAACATTTCAAACATTTTTTTTTTGTTTAATTTTCGGTCCATTCGTTTTCGGACAAAATATATTTTGTTTCCTGTCCTTTCAGTTTGTACAAAGTTCTGAGGGCCTTTTCTGTTCAGAAATGAAATTTGTTGTTATTCACATCATGCTCCCTCACACTCTCATTCACACACACACACACACACACTCGCTCTCTCTCTCGCTCGAAGCCTGAATATTGCAGACGGATTCACGGGGAAAAAGAGGTGCAGAAACACTTCTCTTTCTCCGTGAATCCGTTTGCGGTATTCCGGCCCCCTGAATTACTTTGGCAAAAGGGCAGAGCCATCGTGCGCACCACAGGGACAGCCTCTCTCCCATTCCTCCGATTGGAAAAGGAGATGGGACACTGAAGCAGTCTGCGAAGGTAGGGAGACATTGACACCGAGCTTGAGAGAGTGAATGAGAGAGTGAGAGCGTGAAGGTAGCGAAAGCAACAGAAATGCAGATAGCAAAAATTGGTAGCTATCTGGTTGAAATTTTTTTTTTTTGTTGGGGGTCCCTCCTCGTTTTGTGAAAGTCTTATTTTAAATATCTTACTAATCCGAATGCGTAAGTCTAATAACGGTATATGAAGAAGAGAATCGGAATGGGAAAAACACTATTTGATTAATAAAAACAAAAATGTAAAAGAATGAAAAAAAAATCACTGCTTAAGATCAGGTTAACAATACAAAATATACATTTATCTTAATAGGCATAATACCCCAAAAAGTTAAATGTCTAAACTTTAAATTTTGTAAAGGAACACCCCGAAGATGTTTTTTTGGTTTTAAAGGAACCACACCAAACACTAAAACAACTCTATATTTTTATGATTTAAATAACTGGTGAAAAAAAACACGATTTAGCTGAAACCTTCTCCACATGGTGTCACTGCAGTCAGTTATCTTTAAAATATTAGACATTATTCCACAATGTCCACTAGAAGTACATGGGCCAAGAGAATGTTTTTGTTAAAATTTGCTACACATGATGTTGTTAGCTATAGGTCATAAATAACGGATACGAAGTGCATGTAGTATTAGGGAGTTTAAGATTGTTTTTCTGTAAGATGCTGTCGGATACAGTACAAAAATGTACAAGAATACATTTCTTTTTATGAAAGTTTTTTTTAATCTTAAATATTGGCATTTTTTGACATGTTAATGTATTTTCCTTACAGGTACAAAGTGACCCAGTCTGAACTGTTTGCCCTGCTGTGCCGACTTGCAGATGAGCTGCTGTTTCGGCAGATCACATGGGTGAAAAAGCTGCCATTTTTCTGCGATCTGTCCATAAAGGATTATACTTGCCTGCTCAGCACTACTTGGCAGGAGCTCATACTGTTATCTTCACTCACTACGTATAGCAAGCAGATCTTCGGGGACTTGGCTGACGTTACCTCCAAATACTCTCCTTCGGAGGACGAGTTGCACAGGTTAGTTGGGATTAAGATTATATATATATATATATATATATATAACAATACAATGGAACCATCATGATATATATAGTGCAATAACCGTATAGAATCCAGCAGCATATACCATGTCCCCAGTGTCTCCCCAAAAGTCGGTGAGAGGATATCATGGTAAATTATGGAAGACATCTGCTGGGCTGATCAAACCATGCCCACTTGTGTCCTATGCCAGAAGCCAAGCTCTGGGTCGGTAAGTTGAGATACATATTTGAAAAGTTGCCTCACCTTCTTCCTACTTTTCCAAACATCAGTATCTCTTCTGACACTGGGGGAATCCATAGAGTTTTCTTTCCATTGAATCCCCCCAAGTGTCCTCAATCGATAAGGACTACCTTAGGAGGGATGAAACATAAAAAGGGTTAATACCCCCCGCCAAAACAGTGTTATGAAGCCCTGCATTTTTTTGTTTTTCTTTTTTTTTATTGCTGTGTTTTTTTTAGAAATTCCTATATCTAAAAGTGGAATATCCTTTTGCCACGTGTTAAATCTACTCAGAAATCGGGGAGTTAAATGGCAAACGCTCTGAGAACAGCCGTGCCATGTTACCCTCCCTCTTACCCCTACCGCACCGCTAAAGTTCAAGTGTCACATTACTGTAAAATAATTTTGCAACAATGATCCCTGACAACTTAACCATTAATTAACAGGCAAGAGCCGGGGCCTTTGATAGAAATACCGGCCTGTCCCTTATCTGCTGTAATGTGAAAGGTGATTTATGAATTGTGTTCCTTTATCGGATGTTGGTCTGCAGTGTGATTTAGAACTGGCTGTGTGTTCATGCACAGCTGCACCAGCCTTTCTCCAACTCGGGCCAGTCCGCTAACGAGCTTCTACACCCACAAGTCGTCTGAGCCTCGTTAGCTGTGGATCCGCCGACTCCTACATCTCAAACAGGATTTATTCCATTTGCAACCAACACAACATTATTTGTTGCAAAAACTGAATGTCCCGGCTCGCTATTCAAATAGTCCAAGAACTGATTGTTCTTTTTTTTTTTTTTGTAAAGATTCATTACATTTTCATGGTACTCATTCACATATTCAAAAGACACAATCATGTACATGATTTGGCATGGATTTGGCAACACCAAACCATACATCAACCAACGGCAAGAGTTTGTAAACTCAAAGTCAGTGTTATTGACTGGTGAAGAGTGTGTTGCTATAGGGGTTCAATGACTCTTTTAATGCGAAGGATCTGGCTCGTTCCCACTCTTGCGTACCTGTTCTCCTCTATGTTTCGAACGAACCAAGAGAAAAGGGCTGAATATCTTCTTACTATAACTTTCACTCCTTACGGGAGAGGATTTTTCATGAAAAGTAGCGGAATGGGAAGCCTGGTGTTCTGATTAGATCCAGAATTCTGGCAACTGTCTTGGATAAAGTCCAGCCTTGGCATAGGCTGTGTGGCACGTGCATGTTCTGGATCTGCTGCACCTGCCATATCTTGCTTACAAATGTAAAATACATTCAGCACACCTTATATTATTGTGCTGGAAGAGGGGTTTACTACCTTTAGCAACTTTCAGGGAGAAAGCTAAGCAGGTGAGCAACTCAAAGACGCTTAATGTAACACTTTAATAACTAAAGGCAGCATTAGAGACGTCATTCCTAGTACTGTTGAATGACCAAACCTTTTCCAGAAATAATTCCTTAAAATAAACCTGTCTAATTTGTGTTTTCAGCTGGGAACACTTAATTGTCATGTGATACCGGCATCCATAACTTGTTGCCAGCCATAGAAAGTGAACAAAAAACATCTTCACCTTAAGAGTGAATAGCGAAATGACAGATCTACTAAGGCTTACTTGCTTAACATACCCTAGTGGAGTCTTACGTGGAACGCATTTTTGGTTTTATACACACATTGTGACTTTTTGGCCTTTTTCGGGGGAAAAAGTATAGTAGTTATTTTTTTCGGGGCATATATGGCCTGTGATATTGGTGGCTAATGGTGCTAAGGATGTAAAATCTACTTTGTTGGTCTTACATCAGATTGACAAAATCTGTTGACTAATTTTATTAAAATTCATTTCTCATTCCTCAGTTTAACTTCTTTTGTCAAACTTTTGTTTTCAAAACCTACGGCGGAGCTTTTTTGGCATAAAATGTAGTTTTGGACGGTACATTGTTCTACTAGGTAGAGCTCCCAACTAATAAAATGTGTTGTTGTTCCAGGTTCAGCGAGGAAGGCATGGAAGTAATGGAGCGGCTTATATACCTTTACCGCAAGTTTAGTCAACTGAAAGTCAGCAATGAAGAATACGTTTGCATGAAAGCCATCAACTTCCTGAATCAAGGTGCTTTAAACATTGTTATAACACTACAGCTTTCACAATATCAAAACAGGAGAGCATCAAAAAATATATATTTAGAATTACATTTCATTTAAATTAAGCTTATATTGGATTGGAAAAAAAATACAAAGCGAGGATAGAATGGGCTAACATTTATTAAATTAATTTTAATAGCTTTTAAATACAGACACCAAGGCCAGAACACAGGCCATCTAACAAATACAGCAGGTTAGAGCCACAGTGATAGATTATTCCTATCCAGATAAGGATTTTGTGACGGATCACCAGCTGTTCCCACTTTATCTACGGCTGTTGACGCCCGTAGATAAATGCAGCGGCCATCCAGTGTACGACATTTATAAATATATATAAATAAATATATATATTTCACCTATAATCTGTTTTTATTAAGGCATTTTGCAAGTTACCTTACCAAAAATGTATTTTCACCCCTATATTGCTAAGATTTATAAAGAAATGTAATGCCAACAAAGGGAAGTGTCTTTTTTGTATAATAGAACACATAAAAACACGTTATGTGCAAAACTGAATTTGTATTTAAAGAAACATACAAAAAAAACACTGTCTGCCCTCTACCTTAGTTTGCCATCTGCACACAATCAATATGCTGTGTTTTGGGGTGTAATCATTATACTGCACATTTCAACTCCTTGAAGTCACTGCGTTGTGAAGGGTCAACCACATTAAACGTCCAAGCAGGTTAGGAGGCAAGAGATCTTGAAAAATCTCCCCAGTTTAAATATGCATTCTGCGGGCCAACTCAGTCCTTTAAACAGGGGAACCTTGTGGTGTTGGCCCTTTATAACGATAAATGAAGTCTGGAAGGAGGAATGCTCAACCAAAGACTCTCAAACTAACTCCTGATTTACCCAAAATTCCCATTAGTGATTATATAAAATGCTTCCCTTTTTCACGGTTTTCTTTCTTTTACCGATGCTCATATCGTTCTGATAAATTGACTTTAATGATGTCAATATCGTCCACCAGATATCCAGGGTCTAAGCAGTGTTTCCCAACTGGAGCAGCTGAACAAGCGGTACTGGTATGTGTGCCAAGACTTCACAGAGTATCGGTACCCGCACCAGCCCAACAGATTCCCGGACTTGATGATGTGTCTGCCGGAGGTTCGCTACATCGCTGGTAAGGCTCACAATCCGAAATATTCTACATGGAATTTTATTCTGGCTATTGAACTACCTTCCGCCCAAGTCTATATTATTGGGGTTAACAGGTGGGGCTTCCTGGTTTCAAACATGGCTCCTTAACAGGTATTGTCCTGATATACGGTAGCTGAACATTTTTTAATATTACCCTGCCATATTCCAAACCACAAGCAAAAGGTTGACGTTTTTTTTTCCTCTTTCAGGGAAGCTGGTGAATGTGCCCCTTGAACAACTACCCCTGCTTTTCAAAGCCTTTCTACACTCGTGCAAAACAAGCCTGAGCAAAGAGTGAAGCTTTAAAGCAAGGTCACGTTGACTGGTAACCACAGAAGGGAAAGACTGCTTCTGGGTCAGCTGAAAAGCAAAAAAAAAAAAAAAAAGAGAGACAATGTGAAACCCGTGATGGGATCAGACGAAAGAAAGAAAAAAAAATAATAAGATTTTTGTAAAAAACTAAACAAAAAAACCTCTTTTTCTTATCTATTTATTTCCTGACAGAGTTGAATGTATTATCTTCAACACGGGTGCACAAACGTAAATGCAGTTCTTGCATTTTGTTGCTGTTTACAGACCTTTTAAGTCTTTTTTTTATGGGAGGGGTGGAATATTGCAGTGTTGCCATTTTTGTATTTTTTTTTGTAGATCTAGTATTATTTGGTTTGGGATTGGGCTGAGATTTAGTGTTGGGGGGGAAATAAAACTACCTCATTTTATATTTTGTTATAGATATTTTTATGTTTTGGACTGTAAACAACAATACAAAAAAAATGCTGAGATTAACCGTTGTGATGCTGCTATTGATTATTTTGTGTTATCGTAATGAAGGACTTTTCAGTGTCTGGCTTTGGAAGCATCGGAGGCGTAGTGCCACCGTTGTTTTAGTGGCTTCTTTACAATACGTTGTCAAAATTAAATAATTTTATTTTCAAAGAGTGTGTTATTGAAGGAAAAAAAGTTGTAACGCAGGAAAAGGAAGCATTGGATGTTTTCATCGTTATTTACAAAACGAATCATACCCTTATCACATCATTGCTTACGTTTATGACCAGGCCTTGGAGTATCCTTATGGATCACACCCAAAGGGTTAACGCTAGCATCAAATTCCCTTCATATAAGATGTTTACTGAACTAAAAAGTACTACCATTTTTAACCATTGTACTTTTTTTTAAATTTACTATACCGTAGCTTTCATGACTTGATGGGGACCCTAATAATGATTAACTTTCTACCTGTGAGTAAAAAGTTAAAAACCGTGGTTACCCTCTAGCCCAGGGGTTCTCAAACTGCGGCCCTCCAGCTGCTGCAGGACTACATCTCCCATACTCCTCAGCCAGCTCCTTAGCTGAAGGAGCATTATGGGAGATGTAGTCCTGCAGCAGCTGGAGGGCCGCAGTTTGAGAACCCCTGCTCTAGCCTATGTTCCGTGTAATAGTCCGCTGCTGTTCTCCAGAATCATCAGTATCGTTAGTACTGTAAGTATAAAAAAAAAAGCACATCGCTGCGGAAATGAAATGTTTGAGAAACCTTTGCCAAAAAGCAGTGCTGTGGTAGGAAACGTTTTTCTGGAATCCAATTAAAAAATGTACTATATGTTTTTTTTGTTGTTGTTGTAGTTCTATATTAAGCATCTCATTGAGAAGTCTGTGTGTAATTGCCTCTCAAGCAATTAAAATGACTTTAAAAAAAAAAAAATACAGATATTGCATGTTTTGTTATAAACCCTACTCTTTTCCCTTAAAACCGGGTTTAATTTGATACACCTCTGCTATGTCAGTTCTGATTATCAAGAGACAGATGGCCTGTCACTTATAACCTTGATGTTCTGATAAACACTCAGGGACATCGCCTAACCTTGAATACTGTATGTAAGCACTAGATAGATTGACACTTAAAATCACTTTTAACAGCATGTGCAGGAATTTGAATTTAGAGAGCCTGACGCATGCCTCACTGGGAAATAATCCAGCATAAACAGTAATATTTTCAGAAAGGACAACAAAAACGCTTTCATAGTTTTTTCGCTCCTTAGCCCTGCATGCAGAAGTATTTTATTCCCATTAAAAGAAGCATTACCAATCTCGCTTTGAGAGATCATCAAGGTAAAGCTGTATTTTTAAAACCGTTTATATTAAGCAGCTGTCTTCTCGGACCTCAAACAGGAAGCTGATGTTTCCTGTCCGACAGCAGCATCCTGTTAATCCCTATGACATCACACACCGATCAGAGGCTCGCAGTAACTATTTAATATGCGCTGCATCTTCGTTGACCTCGTGTCACGGAGCATACAGAATCCAAGCTGAATTCTGTGAAAAGAAAGCGGAAGTTTTAAAAATAAAAGGTTCATCTCCGACCTTATTTTGACCACTTTTTAAATGCAGTTTGTTTCAACACAAAGTCAGACGAACATATTATCCTTAAATACAAAACCTTTTCAGTGGATATATATTATACACATATGTGTAGTTTTGTTACTTTATAGCTCTTAATGTTTTTAGGGATTTTTTTTTCTTCCTTCCTATTCCTGCGTTACAATTGCTATTATTAGAATGTTTTCACCTTCACGCTGTAAATAACAAACACTGGTTTTGTGTAATATTTTTGTAGGGATTTTGTTTGGTAAATAAATTGCTAAATTTTGTTTTAAATATCATTTGCATCAGTCTAGACTTTCCAAAGCCAAATACTGTTGTATATTTAATACATAGCCTGAGATTTTTTTTTTATTATTTAAATTCTTAGCAGAAAACCGATTTGGAGTTAATTGGCCGTTTTCTCAGCATTTTTATCCTCTGTTGCAACTTAAAGCCCGCCGATGCAAGCGACGACTGCCTTGGAGCTACAGTGCAGAATCCTGCAGGGCTGTGGGGTTTATTCACTAAATAAGGAGTTTGCTTGATTAGCCCTATAACAAATGTTATCAAAACTGTAATTTCTAGGCAGAGTATCCAGCAGGGGCCGGGAGTGATCGAACTCTGTTTAAATGCAGAGCCAACCTGGCCTTTTAAGCAGGGGTAGCTCATTGGGTTTACTTTTCATAAGGCATAGTGAATTCCCCCAGCAAACTCCCCACTTTAGTGAATAAACTCCTCCGTCACAAGTAAATGCAGTCTGGTTGCACCAACCAAGGTATTCATGAGATATGACACGCCGTAACCGTTGCAATGGATGCTGGCTAAGAATATTAAATAGGTCCAGGGAAATCTGCCCTGTCCTTTCTTGATAGATTGCCTTTGTAATTCCTGCTATTCATCTGTAAGGACAAATGATGCAGCCAGGTTACGGGGTATCAGGTTGATGCCGATGTGTATCAGCGCAACCTGCTATTCTGATGAACTGCCAACCTTGCATACTGCAGGTGATTCATTACAAAAACGTACTTACTCCATCTTTTGGGTTTAGGTTTATGAAAAAGGATAGTGTCAAAGGGGTAGTTTGAATGTTACAGCGTTCCTGTAATGTTTAAGCGTTCCTACCATAAGCTGGGTGAAAACGTTATTTTTCAAAACATAGGCTTTTATTAAATATGCTCCGTTTTGACTTCCAGTTTCCCAGCTCTGGGACGCCCAAGTGTTTACCCATTTGAAGCAGCTCATCCTGTCCTATTGATATTCTTTGAAATCCACCAATTATCCCCTTAAGGACGATGGGCGGTCCCAAAACCCATTGAAAACAATGCATTTTGAGCCCGTACATGTACAGGCTTTGTCATTAAGGGGTTAATTGGGATCACAACGGTCTGTACCTTGCCAATGCCTACATCATTAGGCATCATTAAGGCTTCTTACTGCTTATACAAATGTAAAATGTGCAAAAGAGCGTTGATGTGGCTGGCCGTGCCACGTCTCATGCGTACCACGCAGCAGACGCGGTTTAACTTGACTTCACCTCACCTCCTATTCTGCACAAGTCCTTGAGACTTTCTAAACAGGGTAAAAGAGAATATGTTTTGATTGCAAACTCAGGTATGATGATTATGTCATAATGTAGGTTTAGATTAGCGAGTTTAGGTCAATATCTATTATTTTCTCTGATTATGTTGTAAAAATGTACTATTTTGGAGTAGCCGCATTGCCCACCGTAGAGGGATTCCCTATTCACAGCTATGTGGTTAAAGCTCACTAATTCACTTCTTTTGAAAGTGTTCCTGTCTATTGTGGCTTTGGAGAATTGAGAGAAATCTATAAATGTGTAGTTTTACGTAGGACCAAATAAAGAGGGAGATTTATGGTCCGGAGTGTAAGCTTCTTTGCATACATATTTAGAATGCTTATGAACTGTGAATGAATGTGGTTCTTTAACTGCCTACTTAGTTGGCCTAGTGGAATATTTTCAGTATGTTTGTAGGTTATTATGTTAACAGGATTAATTGTTATTGAAGCACATGGACGTTGCATCAAACTACTTAGATTTTTTTTTTTTTATCAGTGTGACCATTGTTTAATGCATTGCTATTTGTTAATACAGAATATAAAGACATGTATTGTTAAAAAATCACTAGCTGATAAATTTGTTGCAGACCCTTCTGGCAGTAAAACAAGAAGTAGAATCTTTTTTTTGCTCGTTCATTCCAAATATGAACCATTCGTGCAAACTAATGCTCACGGTTAACAGGCATAGGAGCCTATACTCCATTTCCACTTGCCTTGGTTCAACATCCTAAAATGACATTTTAGACTCTTAATATGTGGTGCGTCCTGATTTTTGTCTGTCGTTAAACACTAAAAATTTTTTTTTTTAATTTTAAACTTGAAAATTGCTTTTATATTTTGCTTTCGGATCTGTTGTGAATTGTTTAAAATATTATATGATTGCTTTGTTGTAGGGAGAGTGTTTTTGTATTTCAAATTATAATTTGTTTTAATAGGGATGCTCCAGTTAAAGGCAAAAAAAAAAGGCAAACCTAAATAGATTCAATACACTTAACAGATCAATCATTTTCATTATTTGTATTAATGTGAAATTTAAACGGTGGCACCGAGGGTTTTTTGGTGACTTTGTTAACCCCATTTCTGACCGTAAACAATAACACACAGTGGAATATGACAGTATACAGGGTTTGGCAGTTTTAAAATCAAGCATCGACACACGGGGTAATGCATGTGAAGCTAGTTTGGGTAGAAATTGTCATACAGTTACCATAGCAACCAATGCGGTGTTCCTACTCTTCGCTCAGTGTTACCCCTTGCACCCGAGTTACTCTGTACATAACCCCAATGTCTTATCATTCAACAGATTTAGCAGTTCAGCCTGCATTAAATCCACTGAATTTTTATAATAATTGTACGTTTTTTTTTATATGTTTTTAATAATGTCTATATCATGTCATCGTGTCATTTAACACCATCAATGCCATACCAAATCAGTATTTAACTCTGAGAATTCCTGGCTGGCCTCCAGCTACTGCACAATTCAGCTCTCAGAGTCTATGGTGTTCCTGATCCTCACCCCCCCCCCCTACACCTCGCCAACAGACTGGCCGATTTTGCATTTTTATTAAAAACAAAAATTTAATAACAATACGGGTACGCTGATCGGTTATGTCTGTAAGCGAAATATTTCCATTTAGGACAGTTGAAAATAACCTTGTGCCGGGTGATGTCCTCTGAAACCTAATGTCTTGTTATTGTGCCTAAACTTGTGTGCTTCTGCAACCTTTTTCACTATTTCGCCTCTAGGGGGCATCCTGCAGATCTGGCCCCTGTAATATTAAAAGAGGGGAAAAATAACAACTACCTAATCATAAAGATATTTTTTTCCTCAGCTGTAGGTCACATTAGTTTTTTTTTTTGCCACATTTGTTGATGATGTCACTGCATGTAAAGTTCCATCAGGACACTGTAGAAATGTTACATGCTATGTATTAATAACCAGAATAAGTTATTAAGAAAAAAAATCCATTAATATATAATTGCATATATTAAGTTGATGTAAGTTTTCTCTGCTGAGGCTTTAACTCTAAGCTGCATATTGTGAGTATAAGAATATTACAAACTACCTCAAAAGGGCCTATGGGCTTGTTACAAGTAGGTGTAAGGTGCGGATAACTAGTAACTACCTCATTTTATAACCATAAACTATGGGTGCCCACCTATAATCAGAGAGCAGTAAAGCAGATTTTTCAGATTTTCTTTAATTGCCATGGTAACAAACAGCTAACACCGTCTATCTCTGACAATGGCATATGTGCCACGTTTGTGACCTACAAGGACTCTGAACCAATAGTAAAGAGATAGTATATTGTCTTTAGAAGCATTGTGTTAGACATTATACGCACAGCAAATCAAATTACTCATTTCTTTTCCAATTGTTCTAGATTTCACCACTACTGCCTTTGTCATTAAAAATAATGTTTTGTCTAAATTTGTATGAATGTCTTAATTCATGTATTATTGGACCCTACCCTTTAAACCTCTAGGTGCTAGATAAGTGTTCAGCGGATAGCCTTGATCCCTCCACTAGGGTTCAATGCAGTTTGACGACCACTCATCTAAGCATTGCAAGGGTTAAAACACGGTGACTGTCTTATATATCCTTCCCTTTTCTGTCTTCACTCGGCACAAATTCCACTTCAGCTTTATGTATCTCTGTAATTCCGCTACCTTTGGAAATGTGACCAATGTCTTTAAGAGCATGTCTAGTATGTGTTAGAGATTTAAATCAATAAATGTGAATTGTTCTACTCTGTAGCATCCTTGCTTCGTTATTTCTATTTTCACACGTTAGAAAGTGTTTTGACATTTTCTACCCGGAATGTCGCATGCATTGTGCATAAAGTGCCCTTCCGCATCGAGTCTTCCAAGAATCACCTGAAGAAAAAACAACCTCAAATGAAAGAAATGTACCTGGGTACTAGTACTAAACTGTTTACTTAGCGGTTCATTCACAAAGGCAATATCTTTTTTGGGAGACATTTTCTTTTACAATTCAGTTATTCATGCACTTTGCCAATGGTAGACATAAAGCCAACTATGCTGGACGCGGTAATATTAAATATGGCTTACATGATACACAAAGCTATGTCGTTTTTGGCTAAAATTTAAGCTTTCGACAATCAAGAATTAACACAATTTGCAGAATGCATGAATAGCAATTTCTGTAATGTGGTGAAAGATGATATCATCAAAGCAAGCATTTTAACCCCTTAATGTGAGAAGGTGTAGAACAACGTCCTGGCACTGTAACCATCGGCTAAATCCCTGACCATGCACAGAAGATCAGGCTGTTAAAGAGGCCTGGCCTTCCCTTTGCCATCTGGGGCTAAAATTGGGGCTAAAATGTATGGCCCCCCCAAAAAAAATCACAAGATACTACTAGGGGTTTCTGTTATTTCTCATTTGCACTAGATGTGCCAATTTAGAACAGTTAATGCTGTAAAATATTTCACCCCCAAAGTATTTTTTCATTCTAAATGATGAACCAAACATATAAAGATAGTACCAAAAATGCCTTATGTTTCCCGAATAAATGTATGTCCTGCAAGAGGGACATTGCAGGTGAAAAGGGACATAGTTTGTCAGACTGAAATAATCCTATATACAGTACGCTGGTTTTTAGATCAGTACAGAACTTTACACTAAACCAATCTGCTTAAATACAGTTAGCTCGTATTTCAATTTATTATAGCCTCACAAATATGTCTACTGACTGCAAATTTTGATTAGACTTTTTTTCTGATTTTCTGATTGTTTTAAGTGCACTCCCCTCATTTTTGATTGTGTTTATTTGTTGCAGAGAACTGTAAATGTACCGCAGGATCCATGGAGAGTGACAGATCTCCATTATCCTATCAGCTCAAATAAGCTCACACCCCGAATTGTTTCATTATTCTCAGTTTTAAATAGTTTAAGAATGCAAAATTATTTGTGGCTGTTTGTTAACATTTTACTGAAAAGTAGAATGGTATCTGCATAAAACATTTATACAGTTTCAAGTCCTGAATACTATTGTGTTTTTTTCCTTTCATTTGTAGGTTGTACTCAATCCACAATTCAACCTCTGAACCTACCTTCCATTTGTCAGCTGGCCGTGAATATGCTAGCATGATTTAAGTGGTCACGGGCGACATTGCTTTGTTAGGTTAAAAATACATTCTTAAGAGCCTGTTTTTGTTATAAGGGGGTTGTACATGAAATAGGGGATATTTGGCCCAATCATGCCTCTGGTACTGTGATGATTTGCGGTGTTTGGAGGGTGTCCTTCATGTTGCCTTTTATGCTCGGGAAATGTAGCAATAACAATGTGAAGATGTAACGTCTACTTCTACCTCTTTCAGTTTTAAACTGTGTGTATTAATTATAGGTCTGAAACAAAAATCGCCCCAAATGGTTTGCCTGGCCACCTAGATATACATAACTAAAGCATTTATTTACAAAATTTGCCCAAATCTGCCAATGTCTCCATCCTTATATAATAAAGACTTCCATCTGGCCATAAATGCAAGGGATATGAAACAATAGAACACATCTATTACTTCTTTTATCCTAGGGAGCCAAGTGCAGTGTAAAATAATCAAGACCCCCGACCTCGCCACTCTCACCAGGACCCACCAAACACTATCTTTTGGTACCATAAATATTGCTATAGTAGCATCTGGCACAACCACAGATATGTTGCCTAGACCTGAATATACACAACAAAGAAAGGAATCAGCGCACACTCAGCAAAAACACCCGAGGCATTAATGTTGGGGATTCCATCACACTATATGGCCATATATTGCTTAGCCCGCCACTACGTGAAAGTACTCCAATTTGGGTGAGCTTGTCTAATCCTAACATGGTTGTATTGACCATGAAGCTGAATCAGTGGGACTCCACTGCCTTTTGACCCGCTGAGACTCTTCTGCAATTCAAAGCCCTCGATGAACACCATTAATGAAGCATCCACGTGGTAGGTGGGGTGCTCAACCCTAAGATCTAGTCAAAACCTGCCATTATGCATAGAAAATACAGGAAAGATAACGCCCTAAAAATCTGAATTTATATCCTTTTTCACATTTTCTAGTATATTTGTAGAGCAAAATACACCACTGAACACACATGCTAAAAATCCGACATGCTTCTACCTGCCGACATATGAATTGAGAGGCAGAGCGTGCGCAAGGGGGTTAGTGGAAGGATCTTATCCTAAGAAAAACAGTATACTAAGTATTTGCCCCTTAATTTTTTTTTGTCTCCTATTTCTAGTTATTTGTCACTGTTGTTTTAGGTAGTTTTATAGTCTATTCCGCTTTAGAATGTTGATTCACTTTAAAATAGGACAATTTTCCACTTGATAACAGATAACTAGAATAGGTAATTAGTAGAATAAGATACAGTGCAAAGTGAGAACAATAGTATTTAGTAGACATGTGCAATCGGGCCAAAAACAATTCGGACAACTTTTTCAGTTCGTTTTTGGCCCGTTTCCATTTTCGTGCAACAAACTTTGTTCCCTGTCCATTTGGTTTGAAAGAAATTTGGGTCCAATTTTTAATTTTAAGAGAATTATTTGCCCGGTGCCCACATTTTAAATAAAAGACTTTAAATAAAGGTAGGTCATTTCTCACATTCATGTTTGCACTCTGTTCTAATTAGAGCATTTACAATACAATCAGCCCCGACCATAGACCCACCACCTAAAGCAAAAATATTTCCCTATCTGACCACCTAAAATGTTGGGATGTAGGGTATATTCTAGTAAGTCGAACTTCAATGTATTATTCTTATAGGTCTCTATACAAAAAGGTAACGCATTGGATTTTGTATTTATTGGTTCCCCTTTTTCTGTCTCATATACACACAAGGCTCTCTCTACGTACACATTATATAAACAATGGGTATGTAAACATATATACATCTCACATAAGTGAAAGGATTATATGCACAGCAGCAGTGCCAATAAAGAACAGATTCTTTAGAGCAGGAGTGGGCAAAATAAGGCTTATAGAGCAAAACTATTAAGGATCCTCATTTGTATTTTATTTCAGCATAGTTTTCAGCAATCCTATTTTCTATGACTTGGATATGAGATCCTGGCATCTAATTTTAGTTATTTGTAAACGGATTATATTATGGATTGCATCGAAGATATGGGGCGATGGCATCTTCCACATACTTTTTTGCTGGTTGTGCAACATATCCTTTCCTTTAGTGTTTAGCTACCAGAAGAATACAGATGACGTGTGGCAACTTGTATCGAGCAGGTGGCCAAATAAACATTATTTATCGATTACTGTTCTGGTGCAATAACTGCTTATTGTGTTACATGCACACTCCTTCTGGCTGATGTTTTCCCCCTTTGTAAATATTAGTTATTTAGTTACAAATAAAAAGTTAACTTATAAACTAGAAATGTGCGTCCATTGTGCAATACATAACATTATTTCCCTCCCTTGTTCCAAAGAAATAATAAAGTTGATGGCATCCAAATGGTATAGTTATGTATCTACTAGGTGGTGAGTAGCTTGTTCCACAAGAACACGTTCCTTTGCAGGAACTCTGTTGGTATATTATGGTATAGAATTGGACACGGTTGAGGTAGAGGTGATGCTTAAAGTGGGTGTGTGTGTCACCATCTCGTTGAAACATATTGTAACAATACTGTCTCAGTCAATGCCTAAAAAGCAGTATACTCTTTTTGAGGGGGGCAATAAAGATGTGAGAGATGGTATTCATATTGTGGTGGTAAGGAGGTCCATTTATGAGGTTTTTTTCCTGCAGAAATATAGGAAGCGCTCGCATTTTGAGCAAAGCGAGCGCAAAGGAGGCCTGGCAGGGAGGAATAGGGGGTTGGTATGGTCTCCTGGACTTCCCACTGTCCTACTCGGATCCTTCACAGGTTTTCTATGACCTTCTTCTTTGGGATTTTTGTGCTAGACAGGTCCAGGTGAGTGTATTGTGTCTTAAGTGTGTTATGCCACTTAATGAGACATACCCTCCAAGCCAAATATTGTCAACCCTTCCTGAGAGAGAGAGACCCTTTTCAGGTAAAGCGGTATTGCTGGGTTCACTCGCAGATTCCAACAGGTCTCGCTAAAAGCTTGTTATTATTTTTGGATTTTATGATGATGTTGGATGAGGTTTATGATGATGTGGGATTATGTTTTTAGGTGATTACTTCTGTTATTTCTGTTGCAGTCATGTGTAAATATATTAAATAATTGAGATACAACCATCATCTTATTTCTTCATATTACAGAAACAAAAAACTTAATCACTTCTTAGAGGAAATGTGTTTCACACTCACAGAGCGGCCGGTCTATAAAATTTCAGTACCACTATTATGTCAAAACTCCTAGGTGGTAAAATGGACCTATTTGTTTCCTTGAAAATATATTTTGAATTTAAGGGAATGAAAAGTACAGCTGGACGATTTGGAAGAACAAATTCAACACGCAAAGAGTCGCAAGCATCAAGGCTATGATCACTTAATATACTATTAACTTTATTGTGTTTCATGGTCTTATCAGGGAGGGTCTCTGAGGTCAGGGACTTGTGGATAAATGACAGCAGATGGACAGATAACTAGTGTTATGAGCAAAAAAGAGGGACCACACTCCGTTCAGGCACACGCCAAGAACGTGCCAGAATTATGAGACTGGACCCTTGTTAGATAAACTTGGTGGAACTAGATATGTGAGAGCAGTTTGCTTCGTCTCAAGGCTGCTGGAAAACAAATTTCAGAAACTCACTTAATGTGCCAAAGATGTGGTTATCTGTGTTAGGAGATCATGGGGTTACATGCTCTATCACACAAGTTGTATTGTTGTAATAAATCAAACTACCACGCACGTAATTATTGCCCTTTGGATATGTGGATGAATGTTTATTTAGGGAGACTATGTCAGATGGTTATGTATTCTTAGCTGTCAATACAGAGATAAACATTAGAGTAGATAAACTACAATTTCACTATAGATAAACTATGCTCTGCTGTTTTAAAAGCCAAAGTGTATGCACAGTGGCGTCACTAGGGTTGGTGTCGCCCAGTGCGGTAATTCATGGTGTCACCCCCATAGAGCTCCTCTTGTACCAGATCATACAGAATCCTTACATTTTGTTTTATTAGTAACTCGCTCCTCACCCGGCTGACTGTTTCATGCTTTGTTCAGGAATCAGGTTCATTACTTCAGAGAGACAGACAGAGACAAACTGATCACAGACCTCATCCTGCTGCTGCCTCTTTAGTCCAGTTTTGAAACTGCGCAGTTACAAGACTAGACTGCATCCCAGTGTGCGGACATCATTGCATTGTGTCAGCTCTGATTGGTCCCACTTACTGATTAAGGTCTGAGTGTTTACAGCAGGAATAATTGGCCGAATGGGCCTTATCTGCTGGCAGGTTCTAGGTTTCTATGTTTTCCTTGATTGAACCCTGCAGGCACCTGTCTGTGCCATCACGGAGAGACCCAGGCCAAGAATTTTACCTCTATGTTAAAAAAATTTATTTTTTATTTACGACATAAATCCTAGCTCAGCTCTCTTGTATACACATATTATATATAAATATATATATATATACACACACACCAGTGACATATCCCAGCCTGGCCTGACTAGGCCCAGGCCTAGGGCGGCAACTGCAGGCAGATCGTCCTCGGGGAGGACCAAGTTACGGTGTGCCGGCCTATGATGGGCTAGTTACAGCAGGAAGTCCAGGCCACATCCCACAAGGGTAGGCTCCAGGTAGCCGGAGCCCAAAAGTATCCAGGTATGGATATGATGTCACATGTCGGCGCTCCATTTCTTAAATTATTGTAACAGAGAGGAAGACTATTGAGGTAGAGGGGACTGGGGGTGCTGCCCTAGGTCAGGGCTAGGGCAGCCCCAAAGCTACTGATTTACATGTAATACCTACATTAACACTTTGTATGTAGTAGTAGTAGTATGTATCACTACAATTCAAAGAAGATCCACATTATTGATTGTAGAGAGAGCTCTATGAACATAAATATATGTGATTGGCTGAAGAATCCTGACAGCATCCTATCACATTCCTTACATCATACATGTAAATAATACACTATATATCTATATGCTTTATTTTTTATGGATTGTTACCAGTGGCGACTCTAGAAACAATATATGGGGGGGCACATTAGATGCCACAGTCAAAACTGGGGGGGCATTAATAATCTCCACCATTAAATCATACCACTGAAAAAACCTATATATGGTGTATATATTTATATATATATATCTCTTCTAAAAATGGGTGGGGCAAAGAGCTGAGGCACGGCCATTGGATGGCGCTGTGCGTGCATGCCGGCCGCTTTAATTTCATTAGGCGCCGGGGGCGGCTTTGAATGTTGGTCTGCCGGCTGCCTAGCCCACGGAGCAGCTGGTCCACCAGAAAATTTCCCAGTATCCAGGTGGGCCAGTCCGGCATGGAATAGGCGCGCTGGCCGCTTTCAAAAAATTACCGTATTTGCTCGATTATAAGACGACCCCGATTATAAGACGACCCCCCAAAATCAAAATATTAATTTAGGAAAAAAACAAAAAGCCTGAATATAAGACGACCCTATAGGAAAAAAAGTTTTACCAGTAAATATTAATTCATGTAAATATATTTTTTAAATTTCCTTTTATTTGCCAACCTGCCCCCCCCAGTTATGCCACTCTGCCCCCAGAAATGCTTTATACCCCCCTATTTGCCACTCTGCCCCATGATATGCCTTATACCCCTATATGCCACTCTGGCATATAGGGGGTTAAAAGGCATATCATGGGGCTGAGTGGCATATAGGGGGTTAAAATGCATTTCTGGAGGTATATATGCATATCATGGGGCTGAGTGGCATATAGGGGGTTAAAATGCATTTCTGGAGGTCCAGAAATGCATTTTAACCCCCTATATGCCACTCAGCCCCATGATATGCCTTTTAACCCAGCATGTACTGGCTGCCTTGGCTTGATAGGAGTGTGATTGCTGCTAACAGCAATCACACTCCTATCAAGCCAAGGCAGCCAGTACATGCTGGAACCTGGGGATGATAGTAGTGGGATTACAGCCTCCCTATGCCATGCTACAACCCCCACCCCCCTTACACACCCATGCTATCACACACAAACACACATTCACAAACATTTAAATACTCATTCATTCCATTAATCACACATACTTCACACATTAATCACACATACTTACCCAAAAACCCTCCCCCACCCCCTTACCTGAACTGCAGATCTCTCACTCGAAGACTTCTGCAGGGGACCGGCTGTACCAGCAACTTCTCTGGCCCCGCCCCCAGAGGAGGGAGGGGGAGATAGAGTTCTGTGAGGAAGCTACAAGCTTCCTGTCCTCCTGCTTCTAACGGAAGAGACGCTGCTCGCGACCGGTAAGCAGCATGGCCCCAGCCATTTTTTTTGGGTCTGATTAGAAGACGACCCCGATTATAAGACGAGGGGTATTTTTCAGAGCATTTGCTCTGGAAAAAACCTCGTCTTATAATCGAGCAAATACGGTAAGTTGCTGGCAGAGGTGGTCTTACGGCCGCTTTAAAACTCACTGTGCCAGCTCTTGGACCAGGGGCGTACCTAGAGTATGGCACCTGGGGCGGATCCTGTATGTGGCACCCCCCACACACACTTTAAAACTGCATAGCTTCTATTGTTAGGCAAACATAACAGAGGTACAGCATAACTGTTATGATATACTGAGGCAAACATTGAAGGTGGTACAGCATAACTGTTATCAATATAAACTGAGGCAAACATTGACGGCGGTACAGCATAACTGCTATCATTATATACTGAGGTAAACATTCACGGTGGTACAGCATAACTGTTATTATATACTGAGGCAAACATTCACGGTGGTACAGCATAACTGTTGTGCTGTAGGCCTTCCACTTCAGTGTCTGGCAATATCGGCAATCACACTCCTATCATGCCCAGGTACTAGCATGTACTGGTTGCCTGGGCATGATAGGAGCATGATTGCTGTTAGCAATTATATATAAATATTAATATTGTTATTTAATTTTTTGTCCGATTTTGGTGTGTTACTTACTTTTAATAAAAGTGGGGTTAACACACCAAAATTGGACAAAAAAAGAATCAACAATATTGCTAACAGCAATCACACTCCTATCATGCCCAGGCAGCCAGTAGATGCTGGAACCTGGGCATGATAGGAATGTGATTACAGCCCCCCCTATGCCATGCTACCCCCCCCACACACACACTTACACATCCATGCTATCACACACACACTCATTCACAAACATTTAGCATAAACTACAGTATGACACCCATTACTCTCACACACTTACTAATCCACTCTCACTGAATGTTTTCCTACCTTTCCTCTGTCACTGTCACTTTTCCTCCTCCTCTTCAGTCTTCCTCTTGGCTCTTCTTCTTCTGTGTCCTGTCCTTCCGGTGCAGTGAGTGCGGTAGGCGGTGGGCGTGGCTTCAGTGTTGTGCACCGGGATATGACATCAAAACCTGAAGCACAGCATCAGTTGCCGCGCACATCGCAAGGGAGCAGGATCGGAGGTCTGCATTAGCACATCAGTGTGCACGAACAGCCAGAGGGAAAGCTGCAGGAGCGGTGAGCGGGGGCAGGAGGTGGGATCTATGTATATGTGTTATGTGTATATATATATACACACACAAGCATAGATGTGTACTTATGTGTGTTTGTGAGCGTGGATGTGTACTTGTGTGTGTGAGCATGGAATGTGTACTTTTGTGTGTGTGTGTGTGTATGTGTGTAAGCATGGATGTGTAAGTGGGGTGAGATGGAGTGTGTGTTAGCGAGTATGAGTAAGTGTGTAATTTGTGCATTTACATATGTGTTATGTTGGAAGTGGGGGGCAAGGGGCAAAAGAAGGTACAGACTAGCTGTTGAAGTTGGGGCCCCAGGGTGAATTTTTGCATCAGGGCCCGGTGGTTTCTGGTTACGCCCCTGCCAAGGACTAGGAACTCAAATGCTACAAGAATTTTGCCTATATATATATATATAGGCAAAATGGAAGGATTGATGCTGTGATCAGTCAACAAATCTTGCATAACTTTTTTTCCTTGACTGTTCAGTCACTCTTCTTTTATATTAACAAGTAGACTTAACTTTGGGCAAATTTCCACTTTGGAAGGCTAGCAAATCTTTCAGAGATTTGAGTTAGTTATAGTTTAGGTGACCATCTGATAAATAGCTTACGCCTTATCTAGGAAAAATCATATACCGGTATTTTTTCAATTAAGCTATTCATAGATACTGTACTCCTCCACATGGGGTGCAAATACGTAAGGGGAAAAACAAAAAAAAACAAAGATAGTGTAATACAGTATGGAGCAAAATGTGGTGTATATAGAATGAATTCCACTCACAAACATGGATATTAATCAGGCCTTTTTGTGGACATTAATTTCAGTCTGATTGGTAAGAAACGCCTTATTCGGTGTAGCATACACACAGGTGACAATCAATCATAAGTAGAAAATCCTCTTTATTATCTAAAATATACCGGTAAATAAAACCAATGGCGCAGTATCCACAATCTCATAAAGTTACTTAGTGTATTGCAATTTATGCGCACGTACAAAAGGTCTGCATAAAGTATAAGCTGTGAAACGTATGAAGGTCCCACCTAAAGAGAGAGTACGATTTCCCTGGTTGGTAGTCTCAATTATGCCGCAGAATCACCATGATGTGCCACCACATATGAGATACATAACACAACGCTTGATGACAGAACATTTCAACCCATCAAGTCTGCCTATTGTTCCTGTTGACTCAATCTTCAATCTGTTGTTGGTCTTTCCTTTTATTCAACATAGCCATATGCCTATCCCATGCATGTTTAAATCCCTTCATGAGGTTGGTGGTGTGGTTGGCACTATAAACCATCTTACTACTTACTTACTATCTTCCAACTACATACGTGGTTGGCATTCAAAGGGTTATACATCTATAGCTATATATTTTGTTCAGTGGCATTGCCATGAACTCTAGAAGATATTTTTCCGCTTAGAAAAGGGAAACCCAAATAAAACAGGAATTTCAATCTTCCGTTGCAACTGGAAAAGCCCCTTCCATAAAAAGTGCTCAAGGCCTCTAAAATCAGAAACCATTTTGGACAAAAATAGTACATTAGGATGGTGAGCAAGTAAGGATGTTCAGAAGATATATTTTAGAAAGCAAGGGAAATGAGCACTTGTAATACAATAAACACAACAACTTGGGATAAACCTCCTAAGTTAACAGTTTTATAATGTCATATAATAGGTTAAAGACACACTAAACGCTGCCAGAATCCTTGAATGTTAAGTGTGCTGTGTTGACATCAGTGCTAAACATCTGGAGAGTTCTAGATAAGAGCTTAGATGCATTGCTTCCGGCAGAAGAAGAAAAAATTCCCCCTTTTTTGGAATTCTTGGATAATACCTTACATTATCATACTACAAGATGTTTCATTGCTTAACTCAACAAAATGGCTCAATTCAATTTTCTAAAATCCAGCCTTCTACCTAAAATGAAAATCGCATACTAATCGCATACAAAAATAATACTAAAATAATACTCTTAGTAACGGCTCAGAAACATAAGCATCCCAGGGTCAGGACTGATGGAGCACCAGGCGAAATTCAGAGGGTCTGAGGCACAAATATCAGGAAAGTTCCTAAGGCAATGTAATAAAAGGGAACAACTAAACTTTTAGTCAGATAATTTTGGGATCAGGGCAGGAAGCAAGGGTTTATATACTAGTGCAGGGGTGTCTAACCCACGGCCCTCCAGCTGCTGCAGGACTACATCTCCCATAATGCTCTCAGCTAAGGGGCTGGTTGAGGAGTATGGGAGATGTAGTCCTGCAGGAGCTGGAGGGCCGCAAGTTGGACACTCCTGTACTAGTGGCAAGCCAGGTCAAACATTAATAATCAATAATCCAGAATTAGCACCAAGAAACCATGGAAGAAGCCTAGCAACTAACCTAGCAAGTAAACTCAGCCTAGTTGGGTTTTATATCCAAATATATATATATATTTCTACCTGGTTGCATCATTAGAAGGTGCCTATGTTGTGTCTCTGTGTCTGTTCTCGATACATGAACATGTACTAACTGCTCAAATACACCTAAACATTTAGCACATTTAGTGTATCTTATAATCACAATGTGATTTTTGTGTATACGCATGTATGTGAGCACAAAGGTGTATGTGTGTTTGTGTGTATGTGAGCATGAATATGTCTATGTACGTGTATGTTAAGTAGGCGTACCTGTATGTTAGTGTATGTTTGTCTTAGTGTGTGAGTTTGAGTAAGTGTGTATATATACAGTATTCATGCCAGTGCATTTGTCGGGGTGGGGATGGACCCGAGGGTACCAGCCGTCACCTGTATTCCTTTATTTAACAGTTACATACATCATTATGAAAAGCTGTGATGATATGTAAAGTTATTTTGAACAATATTACAAAAGGTGATTAAGCCTGGTTTGTGGCTTCAATCTTTTTATACTTTATTTCAAAAAGCCTTCAATTAATACAATGCAAATCTTGCAAAAGCATAAGATTTACACGGTACTTAATGAAAAATATAAACATACAATAAAAATGGTAACATTGTAAAATTAAATAAAGAAAACATGAGCTGATTTATCAGCTAAAACCAGTAATTTCAGTTATAAACACTAGAAGAACAATGCTTGTTATGCAATATATGTTTTAATAGTATAGGAAAAATAGGGTAAGATTTCGGATGAGTGAAATGGCTATAGGTAACTCTCGAGACGGTGGATGTGTTACACCTTCAAAATCTTTCTGGATACAACCTTGATGCGTTTTTTTTTACCTTTCCAATTTTTCAACATCATTAAAAATCTATTTACATAGAAATGTTGCTTTTTTCCAAGCTCGGATAAAACATTGATGTTTCCTGATATAAAGGGTGATAATATCTGAACGGAGTCATTAAAACAATGGCAAATCAAAAATTAGTTTTGCACCTTGCCATGTGATGTGCATGAAAGCTTAGATGTATACACTTTTCAAGGTCAAAAAAGGGCAGAGTTGCTCTGTGCAATGGTCCTATGCTTACCAAAGCCATACCTCATGCTTGCTAATTTCTCTGAATATGGAACCAAAGCAATCTATTTACATTCAAAACACTAAAGACAGATTGGCTGATTATTCCCCAAATATACAGTAATTATTCATGTCTATGCAGCCACCCTCTTTGTGTGGCCAGTATTGATTTAAACCTAAACAAACAAGCAAAGCGTTATGTACCAAGGAGCCGGGTGACACTGTCCTGATCAATGTGGAGAAGTCACTTCAGATCCTTAAAGTGCAAGGGGTATAAATTACATCTCCAGGAAAAATAAATTCAATTCCTCAGGCTCAAACACTAACCTTTCACCTTGAGACCTTGGTATGAAACATAATTTTGTAACCAAATCTCCTTTACTAACAGTGTCCCCACTTGACAAAAAAGTTAACACAAAAAAAAAACAAAACAGGGGAGATTTAGTGGTATTGGTTCTTCATGATGCCTTGTGGAGTTGGTGAATTGAAAATGTAAGTCTTCTGCAAACTTTGCTTTAGTAAACATATTCTTCTCTCAATGTCGATCCTCTAAAAAGTGTCACAATCATCTAAAGACATTATGGTCTAACAAAGGTGTAGACCACACTTATCACATATTAGAGTGTTTGTTAGGATTATTCATACACGTATATAGTAACAGATATGCTTCCCATGAAATTTAAAATTATCAAAAACATTTTGTCATGTCTAGTTGTCTCCATAGATCTTTTAAATGTTAATATATTTAACCCCTTAAGGACAATGGGCGGTCCCTAAACCCATTGAAAACAAAGCATTTTGAGCCCATACATGTACAGGCTTTGTCATTAAGGGGTTAAAATGTGTTCAGCACAGTTACGTTAGCACAATGTGTAATTCAGAAACATGACCTGTAGATCATGGGCAAAAAGAATAATATTGTTGTTATTTAATATTTTCACAGTGGGGAGGATCAAACTGAATGGCAGGAATCATATAATAGTTTCCACTCTTGTGCATTTTATCTCATGTTTTGCTGAGCCTTAAGTCATACCTCGGAAAGAAAGCTAAATATGAATATTGATTTAGAATTTAATCTGAATTCCAATGGCATCTGAGAAACATAGCTATATTTTGAAGGCACCTGAAAGGTCATGGGAGCCCTGGGCTACTCTGATTTGCAAATTTTGTTTTACTTGGCCCAAACCAACATCATGTCAATGAGCAAGTTAAGGAGATTGGAGATGTTGGAATAGAATAGGGACATCCCCAAACAGCACAGCATTGTCCAAAATGTCTTGGTTTGTCCCCTTTAGCATAGCAGGAAATTGAGCATTACATTACTTTTGTCGAGAGCCGTCACATCTCACAGCAAAAACTGTGTTCAACATACGTAAGAAAAAATAAATCTGATCGTGACCTTGCATCATTTTGTCATTTAAGAATGACATTGCTCTGTAGTGTTTCTTTTTGTAGTTTCTTATTCTGAATTACGTGCTCTCCATGTGATGCTAGTTGGCTAGTCTCAGTCTGTTGAAGCACTTCAGTATCTGTTAAGTGCTAGCAATATTTGGATGGTAAAGAAATATAATTATATAAAGGGTATTCTTCTGGAAAAACTCATAACCAGACTTTTAAAGACAGCTGTTAGGAAGATGGCAGCAGTTGTTTTTTTGCACAAAAAAAGGCATACAAAGTGCAGACATACAGTAAGCACAGTACTCTACAGATACAATAGGTATGAATGTATTAGAAAATGAGATCCTGTCCTTGTAGAGCTTAAAGTTTTATCTGGCTACAAAAAGGTGTACTGGCACGTATAGACATTATGAGCCCAACAAACTCTTTTTCCATTCAAGCTTCCTCTATTTTCAGAATTAACCAGGTCAAGAATATAAAACATACCCTTCATACTCAACTGGATAAGATTTCTTGCTTGATGATAGTCCTGTTTTTATACCAAATTTTGGATGCTTAATATGGGAGGTGATACTTTGTGCTTTGGTTAAAATACACTACCAAATCCACATAATTAATAGAAAAAGGGACACACTACAGACTTATCTAATATATCTAAGTCTAACACCTTAGGGATACATATAGATCATAAATATCAAGAAAAATTTTAAATGGATTTTAGTTTTTTCTTTATGAAAGATAATATAGAATACTTGAGGTATGTTGTTAACCTTCACTCCACAAAGACTAGTAGCTGTAAACTTTTTCAAACTTCTAAAATGATCAAAGAATGGTCTGATATAGAAGTATCATGGTAGGGCTGTATTAACATCATTAATGAGTATATATATTGCCAAAGTGGAACTATTTGTTTGGACTAATCCCCCTAAAATTTCCACAATCTCGTTTAATGAAATACAAAAGTGTTTTTCAAAATATATTTAAGAAGAGAAGAAACCTGAATAATAGAATATTAGTTAAAGCTGAAGTTGGAAAAGGGATTGTTTCCTAATATAAGGAGATATTATTGACGCATGTGGAATATAGGTATTGTTTTAGATCTGATGACATAAAGAACATTAAAAATATACTTGATATCATGATTGAAGATAAAATAAAGACACAAATCTCCCTAGAATACTTATTACCATCCCAGAAAATATTTCAATATCTTAGGATAAAAAGCTACCTTTAAGAGATTTTAATCAGAGATGATACTACAGGGAATGTTGAATTAGATGTAGTTCTCAATAAAAAATCTAAAATCCACAAAAGTAAGCAGTTTACAGACTCAAGTAAAGTAGATTAGGAGGTTTCCAATAGAGCTACTAAAAATAGGAGAAAGACCTTATATTTTGAGAAATGAAAAAAGGATTGTTTAAATTTCAACATAAATAGTCCCTACCAGAATTAGTTGAAGATGCAGTTCCTAAATTGCAACATTTTTACATTTCTGGTGGGATTGCAGCAGATTGTATTATGTGGGGAATGGTCCCCTCTGTTCTGAATGAGATATGTATGAATACAATGGCTATATCTCCCATGATCGGCCTTTTAAACCTAGGATGGCGTCAATTAGATAATATTAATAGACATCCGATGACTCATTAATACCTGGAAATGTCCTGGAAAAAATCAGCACATCTTCACTTGGAATATCTTTAAAAGTCAAATTACATTTCAATTGGAAATGGAAAAGAGATGGAATATAAAATTAAAGAAAGTTGGAATAAATGGAATAGATACAGTGTATTGTTGATCATAAGGTTTCATAAGAATGGAAGAATTTGAACTATACGATGATGGGTTAAAGAGAATGTTTAGAAACTAGCCTATAATAAGTATTCCTACAGAACAGATATATACCACCCCTCCTGTATAAGCAGATATGGGCTTGTTCTTGTTTTGTTATTTTTTGTTGTTATATACTTTTATACGTGAAGAGGTTTGCTTAATAATTGAAAGGTTTCATTAAAAAAAAAACCTCTTAAACAAGTGCACTGACAAAATCATATAGGTACTCAATAAAATAATTTACTGATTCTGAAAACTTATGACAGTTCTCCTTTAAGTTAAAAAACTTTTAATTCTACAACGTTTGATAATGTATTGTTTCACCTTATTTCTACAGCACAAGGCAAGGCCAAAAAGTATCAGGAATTGCAACAGAAACAAAATGTGACATTCCCATAAAGGGACGGTATTGGATCATTTCCCTCTACTAGAAGACAAGAGGACCTTTGACGGAAACAATGATCTTTCATGGAAGTCAAATGACCAAACAAAATCAGCATCAAATCAACCTGTTCTTTCCCTGCCAATGTTGTTTCAAGTAAATCCATGAAAACACTTTCAATTTTTAGAATAGGACATGATGAGGTCTTTAACCAGGAGCGTTGTGGGTCAATATGGCAACAATGGAAGCTGCCTCAAATTTTAAGGGTTCCTCCTGCTTGTTTTCCCAAAGAAGTAATATGGGATGGGATAAATATGTGGGCACCTTACCATCACACCTTTATGAGCTTGTTGGAAATCTTATTCCAAAACCATAGGCATTAATATGGAGTGGACACCCCATTTTGTGGCTATAATACCTCCATTATTATTGGAAGGCTTTCCACAAGAGTTTGAAATGTGTCTGTGGGAATTTGAGCAATTCATGCTGTCACTGAACATGTCCTGTACATGCTCTTCTTCTTTCATTTTGTCCAACACATTTCCCCTTGACATGCACCATTCCCATCTTACCCAGTCTCTTTCATCTACTCTTGTCCCTACTCTAGCCCACATCTTCAACATCTTCCTCTCTACTGGATTTGCTTTCCTAGTCCCTCTCCTGCAAGTCATATATTAGTATGGCTGGTCCATCCCTAACAATGATACTTTTACTTATTGTATAATACACCCTAACTCCCTATAGATTGTAAGCTTGTTTGAGCAGGGCCCTCCCTCACCTGTTTCAGTAAGTGAAATTGTTATGTTATATACTTCTTGTTATGTCCTGTCTACCCATTGTACAGCGCTACGGAATTTGATGGCACTATATAAAACAAAAAATAATAATAAATACATGGCTAGGTGCTTGAGTTTCTACAACTGTGGCAACTGTGGTCTGAATTTAATTAACTCCTTAAGAACCAGGCTGTTTACTTTTTTACGTGAGACATAGCTCTACAGAGAAATGAGTAGGATGCTGTAGGCTGAGAGTAGGGAAGCTAAGCAGAGTAACAGCAGAAACATAGCGAGCAAGGTGGACAGAGCGATTAAGGAGAACAGAGCAAGGAACAAGGAGACCGAGCAAGAAACATAGCCAGACAAGACATGCAAGGCACAGGACACAAAGGACAGGGAACAAGGAACACAAGGGATTGTGATTCAGGGATGATTCAGGGAAAAGAGGGAAAAGGCACATAGAAGATAGACACACATAAATGCAGAACTAGGATTAAGTCACATCTTATGGCTATATAATGCTTAGCCCACCACTACACCAAAGTACTCCAATATTCGGTGGGTCCTAACCCACTGAACTACTAATAAACTAAAACTAAACATTAAATCTATACGCAGAACAGAGAAGGACATATGTTGAGACTGCAGACTGAGACAAATATAGCTGAAGCTAAGAGCAGGACTGACATATACATATACACAAGGTTTTTTCCAGAGGAAATGCTCTGAAAAATACCCCTTGTCTTATATTTGAGGTCGTCTTATAATCCGACCTCAAATAGAGGTCTGACTATAAGACTAAGATCCAGATCCTCTGCAGCGCTGCAGGGGACTTGGACTCTCCTCTCTGACAGCCAGTGGACATCTGCGCAATGTGCGCAGACAACCTCCGCTGCTACCCAGCACTTCTGACCGGGCTTCTATAACAGAGCGCTGGCGTGACATGACCTTCCGACTTCATAGAAGCCAAAGCAGAGGTGCCCGCCAGCAGTTGTCTACACACATCGCACAGACAAGAATGGGG
Source organism: Spea bombifrons (assembly GCF_027358695.1). Classification (NCBI taxonomy): domain Eukaryota; kingdom Metazoa; phylum Chordata; class Amphibia; order Anura; family Pelobatidae; genus Spea; species Spea bombifrons. The sequence goes on from NC_071094.1 coordinate 10,990,136, forward strand.
CAAGTATGAGCAAGTATGAGTATGGGGATGCATTGGTAAGTCTAGGGGGGTATAAAGCATATCTAGGGGGGGCAGAGTGGCAAGTCTGAGGGCAAATGTGCATAACTGGGGGGCAGGTTGGCAAATAAAAACAAGATATGCATTTTTCAATCATATTTATTAAATATGAAAAATAGTTTACATATGAATTAATATTTACTAGTAAAACTTTTCCTAATAGGGTCGTCTTATATTCAGGCTTTTTCTTTTTTAGCTTAAATTAATATTAAAATTTTGAGGGGTTGTCTTATAATCAAGGTCGTCTTATAATAGAGGAAAGTTTTTGTAGTTTTCAGTTAGCCATGCTCTAACTGTATTTTATTTTCTTCATATACCATCTCCCATCCTTTTTCTTTGCACGAGTTGAGATCATTCCTTTTATGATTTTTTGGGGTCCCATCTCAAGTGAGATGTTTAAATATGTTCAGTGAATCAATCCATATATGTGTCATATCTTATCTTCTTAAAAAATACAAAACAATACATTGCTTAAATATTATGGATATACACCGATCAGCCATGACATTATGACCACTGACAGGTGAAGTGAATTACACTGATAATCTTGTTATCATGGCACCTGTCAATGCATGAGATATATAAGGCACCAAGTGAATATTTGTGGAATTGGAATGTAGAATGTTCTGCCTGCAGAGGTAGTTTTATCAGAGTCTGTACAGACATTTAAACAACAGTTGGATGAATACTTGCAAAAACATAATATTCAGGGATATAATTTTTAAATTATGGGGAAACAGCTTATTGATCCAAGGAGAGATCTGGGGTCAACAAGAAATGTTTTCCCTAGTTTGTACAAAATTGGAAAGATCCACAACTGGGTTTTATTGCCTTCTTTTGGATCAACAGCAAAAAAATTAACAGATTAACAGATGGGAAAGGCTGAACTTGATAGACGCATGTCTTTTTTCAAATAAAAATAAACATAAAGGTGTAAGCACACATGCCCCAATACACAACCTTAGAGTAAAACTGTATATATACTTGCATAAAATGTGGTTTAGACCTCTCTTTTAGCCATGAGAGAGAGCCGTGAACAGGCTCTATATAAACAGCTCCCACTTGGGGTGTAAACGAAAGGATGCCTTCCTTCTGAACCCACTCCAGGTAGTAAAAGGATCCACACAGTTCTTTTCCTTCTGGATTCTTTTATTATTAAAATAAGGAAAACTAGGTATAAAAACCTATATTTCCCCAAATAGAAAAAGTATATTGAAAAACACAACGCGTTTCGACTTTATGTCTTTTTCAAGTGTATTGTCCTTATCCTCTGGTTACATATTTATAATGTGCCTAACAATTGTCCGGTAGGACAATTCCGGTTTCCGGTAGAGCACGTCCGGTTTCCGGTACGTCACTTCCGGCACAACCTCCGGTTTCTACTGGGTCCTGGGGTAACCTTTAGAGTGTCCCTTTACACTTTACTTTACACTTATTTGATTTTGTTATGCATGTCTTTTTTCAGCCTAACTATATAACATTTCTCCTAAAAGCTGATGTGTTAGAAGCAGGAAAAATGGACAGCTTTAAGGATTTCAGTAACAAGAGTCAAATTGTGATGGCTAGACAATTGGGTCAGAGCATCTCCAAAACTGCAGTCCTTCTGGAGTGTTCCCAGTTTGCAATGGTCAGTACCTATCAAAAGTGGTCCACAGAAGGAAAGAGATAAACCGGCGGCCAAGGCTCATATGCAACTATGGGGTGTGTCACAAGGTACAGGGACGTGGGCTGCCCATGACCACACCCCCTGCACTGTGATTGGTCGCCAGTTAAAGTGTTTAAGCTAATGTATTTATGTATTGTTCACCCTGTTCTTATCAAGATGGTCTCATGTATAAAGTTGGTGTTTAGTGTACAATAAAGCAGATTCTTACTTGTTCAAGCCTAAGGCCGTGTCTGTGATTTTGGGACAAGGGACACTTCATCGTGGAGTGTAACTACTTGGTTACTGGAAGTCTGGAGTATACCGAGGGGACCATAGGAGATCGCCGGAACTATTGCCAGCAGATACCATCTGTCTCTACAGGGTCCATCACAGGGTGAAGGCTGGCCCATGTGATCAAATACAACAGATGAGTTACTGTAGCTCAAATTGTTGAAACATTTAATGTTGGTTCTGATAGAAAGGTGTCGGAATGCACAGTGCATTACAGTTTGTTACATACGGGGCTGCTTAACCGTAGACCAGGCAGGGTGACCATGCTGACCCCTGTCCACTGCCAAAAGTGCCTACAATGGGCACGTGAACATAAGAACTGAAATACAGAGCAATGGAAGAAGGTTGCCTGGTCTGATGTATCATGTTTTCTTTGACACAACGTGGAAGGCCGGGTGCGTGTACGTCACTTACCTGGAGAACACATGGCACCAGGATGCATCCATGAAGGCCCCACCTCACAACTGACGGGACTAACGTTTTGGTGCCAGATACCACAGCACACCTTCAGAGGTCCAGTGAAGTCCCTGCCTTGTTGGGTCAGGGCTGTTTTGGTGGCAAATGAGGGACCTACATAAAATTAGGCAGGTGGTCATAATGTTATGGCTGATCAATGTATGTCACAAATGTAAAGATCTATCATCTCCACCCAGTGCTGCTAATATAGTAGAATAAAATTAATTTGGCATGCCATTGCTGACCCAAACCCTAACAACATTTCAGCTTTAGTATTACCCCCAAAAAATGACCACTTATGTAATTAATGACCACTTAGTTAGGGGGAACATTTTGTCCCCTGGGCACTCAAAAAGTACACATATTGCTTTTTTTATTTTGACCTCCTCCAGCTTTCAAGACAGTTGCTGCAAAGGTGTCTGTACCTTCTTTACTGGGATAGTGATAAATCATTGGGTTGAGACAGTACAGTGGAAAACACCACAGTACTACTACCGTGCGTAACTATTTACCTATTAAGCTCACTGTTTTGCGCTTTATAATCTCATCACCAAAATTTTCCTGTACCCAGACTGAAGAGTGGGATTGCAATTGATTTACCCACTGGGGTGAGATTTGGTTGCTGGAGCCTGTTCCGCAGGAAGATACATCCCTGTTCTGATGTCTGTGCTGCCCTTTTTTTCTTTCTTTCTGTAACCTGAGAATTTTTTCAAGGCTCTTCTCACTAACACTGAGAGGACCTTTCATACAATATTCTACTGTTTGTTTCCATAGAAACCAAAAGTCACAATAAGCTTTCTGCTGCACCAATCATCTCCCGTGGAGACATGACATGTGCCACCTAATCACGGTTACTTTGTGGCTAGAACTACGTGTGACATTCTGCTTTTTTTCATGTACTGGAAACATGACCAAGACATTTCTTGCAAGTGGTCAAATAATGGCCTAAATAACATGTCTAACTAATAGCTATTTCAACCCCCTCTCAATAAATCAATCTTGAGAACAACAATAAATAACCATTCCAAATGAGAATGCAACTGCAATAATCCTAAGAATTGATAGGTTATTCTAATGCCTGGGCTTTAATATTTATTTAGAAACGGGTACATTGTGTCACAATCCTTCCCTCCATTGTAGCAGCAAAAAAGGAAACAAATGTATCAGCACAAATATCAATGTCAAAAATTATATTACAAAAGTCACCCTCTTGTGTGCTTTCAATGTCTAATTTCAATGCTTTATTTTATTCGAATGGCACAATGTTTCTTTTAGACATTAAGGATAATACTTCCACTCTTTAATGGAGTCAACTGGCTGTATTCTGACAAAGCCACAATGCATTACTGTAGCATATTTCACAGAATATTTTCCCCTTGGCTGCTCCTAGTTTCTGAAGCAAGAAACCATAAACATGTTGTGTGTTTTACATATAGATTCACATATTTCCCTTTTAAAGTGTTTTGGGAAACTGTATTACTGGGTTATTTGGCTGGTCCTCCTGAAAGTTGCCACCATCACCCTAGGGATAAAAGTGGAAGGTTGCTGTTGTTCAGATACCTCGCTTTCTCATGAAAACGGCCCTAAAATGTAGTTTTCTCCCCACGACTTACATCACATCACCAGCCGTGAAAATGCCTCCCCATCACGCATATATACGACATTTGCAAGCAAGGGAATGGTTTTCACCACGGTTTTTGTTACTATTATTACTAATAGGATAATAGGTTTTAAGTATTTATGTTAGATTGTTATTTTAGATTTTAACTCGGTTAGCCTGATCTACTCAACAAACACTTTGAGGATTATCACTAGAGCAACCAATAAAAAAATCTTCTTGATTATTGGACCATTCCCTTGGTTGCAATAGAGATAAGAAAATTTTTTTGCCAATGCACCAGAATATTTTTTTATACATAACCCCGCCTGTGCCGTAACCATATTGCCTTGTAGTACAGAACAGTACACTCACTTGACTTGCTCACCCAGAGAGACCCTCTGACTATTAGAAGTCTAAGGGCAAAGGGACCGTGTGGATTTTGATTGGGGAATGTTATCAAAAGAACACATTCGAACAATGGCAGCCTCTAGATCTGCAGATAAAATGCAACAATATAAAACACGGTGCTTTTTTCTTCAGTGATACACGTTACTCTTTCCAACATTTTATTTAATGCAAAAAAAAAAAATAATTATTTGAAAACCAATGCTAACAATAGCATTTCATGTTAAACATGTAACTTTACATTTGAACACAGGTCCCTTCAAATACAATATTGCAGCTGCTGGTGTACTGACAATACACTTCCCCACTGTCTTAGCATTGCCATATCAGCATTTTTTTCCAGGGCACATTTAACTGTTCCATGTTGCTGAGCACCACATATAAATTGTGCCCTAGCATGTATAAACTTGGTTAAGAAATCATGCTTATACAGCTAACATATGGTTGGTATGGTGACCATACACCTCTCCATATTTCATTTTCTATCTGTATCCACTTTATTTACTTGAAACTTCTGTTCCTAAAAGTAGCTGTATTTCTGTAAAGCCAGTACAGATGTCTTCCACAAATAAGATTTTAAAAGTTTGATTGACCACAGCTGCGTCACACCTTGGCCTAACTTCCTGCTGGCCACCCAGCCTGTTAGAATCTTCCAAACTCAATTGCCAGTTTTTGCATTTTCAAGGAAAAGAAAACCCTGTATGCAAACCTATCTACAGTAGCAGAGAAAAAAACGTTCTATATATTCGTGTTAGTGCAGCTCCATTACATTTCAAAGGGGCAGGGCTCTATACTGAGGACATGTAAAAAGAACATGTTCCTAAGCACATGCTATGATGCTATCAAATACACAAAAAAGCATACCTGAGGCCAGATATGTGAAGGTAAAGCGGGAAAGGGTAAACTGGTAGATTCAGAACAATTACTAAAATTCAGTCCAATGTTCGTGCTGAATATGAATATTTTTCATCTTAATCAACATGGCTTCCACTTTTCAATTATAGGCTGAAAAATAAAGACAATGTGGTCATTTATATCTTGTAGACTAAATGTCAAAAATAAATACATACATAATGAAGTCACAGAGCCAGATACAATCACCAATAATAATAATAATGATTTTGAATAAATCTTCCTTTATCCAAGCCTCTATATTTTTTTTATGACTGGGTGGGTTGCCTGGTGGTCAAGTGGAAGAGCTGTGATCTATGCCACATCTGACAGAAAGATGTGTACAATGAACTACTTTATGTCCTCTGCAGGGCTTGTAATGGCATTTCTTAAAAGTACTAGAGGTGAATGAGCGGAGCAAAATAATGACACAACCTAAGATAGGGCCAAGCCAGGCCCTGGGCCTTGGTTACTGAGCCACAAGTAAACAAGGAAAAGCCAGCTAATACATGGTAATCAAATTCTGTTGACCAAGAGACACCACAATGGAGCTTACTGTATGGAGATCTGTGCCAGCAACAACCAAAAATAATTAGATGAATGCATATGGGATCCAAGATTGTGATGACACCTATAACAAAGACTTATTTTAACTTTCATCCCTGCATCTGGATGAGAATATACTTAAACATAAAAAGAACTTCTTAGCAACAAAAGGGAGTACACCCCTAAGTGGAAATGTCCAAATTGGGCCCAATTAGCCATTTTCCCTCCTCGGTGTCATGTCATGCGTTATTGTTACAAGGTTTCAGATGTGAATGGGGAGCAGTTGTGTTAAATTTGGTGTTATCGCTCTCACACTCTCTCATACTGGTCACTGGAAGTTCAACAAGGCACCTCATGAACAGACCTCGCCATGGTCGACCAAAGAAGTTGAGCGCACATGCTCAGCGTCATATCCAGAGGTTGTGTGGAAATAGGGAAATAGACGTATGAGTGCTGCCAGCATTACTGCAGAGGTTGAAGGGATGGGGGGGTCAGCCTGCCAGTGCTGAGACCATACGACGCACACTGCATCAAATTGCATGGCATCCCAGGAGGAAGCCTCTTCTAAAGATGATGCACAAGAAAGCCCACAAACAGTTTGCTGAAGACAAGCAGACTAAGGACATAAATTACTGGAACCATGTCCTGGGGTCCGATGAGACCAAGATAAACTTATTTGGTTCAGATGGTGTCAAGGGTGTGTGGCGGCAACCAGGTGAGAAGTACAAAGACAAGTGTGTCTTGCCTACAGTCAAGCATGGTGTTGGGAGTGTCACGGTCTGGGCCTGCATGAGTGCGGCCGGCACTGGAGAGCTACAGTTCATTGAGGGAACCATGAATGCAACATGTACTGTGACATACTGAAGCAGATCATGATCCCCTCCCTTCGAAGACTGGGCCGCAGGGCAGGATTCTAACATGATAACGGCCCCAAACACACCTCCAAGACGACTACTGCCTTGCTAAAGAAGCTAAGCCTAAAGGTGATGTACTGGCCAAGAATGTCTCCAGACCTAAACCCTATTGAGCATCTGTGGGACATCCTCAAACGGAAGGTGGGGGAGCGCAAGTTCTCTTACATCCACCAGCTCTGTGATGTTGTCATGGAGGAGTGGAAGAGGACTCCAGTGGCAACCTGTGAAGCTCTGGTGAACTCCATGCCCAAGAGGGTTAAGGCAGTGCTGGAAAATAATGGTGGCCACACAAAATATTGATACTTTGGGCCCAATTTGGACATTTCCACTTAGGGGTATACTCGCTTTTGTTGCCAAGGTTTAGACTTTAATAGCTGTGTGGCTATGAGTTATTTCGAGGGGACAGTAAATTTACACTTACACGGGCTGTACACTCACTACTTTACATTGTAGCAGAGTGTGAGTTCTTCAGTGTTGTCACATGAAAAGATATAATAAAATATTTACAAAAATGTGAGGGGTGTACTCACTTTTGTGAGATACTGTATATATGTATGTATTTCAATAATTGTGTAGCTATTACACCTTTCTTAGAAAGATTTCAAGATGTGCGGTGCAGAATTCTGTGCAGAACTGTACATGATATTATTTCATTCACTTGAAGTAATTAGTAATTGAATGAAAATGGCTTCTCGTTGTTCTCGTTTCCTCAAGAAATCTTTATAGAGTCCTGTGTGCATGAGCTGTGGGGATGGTTAATTTGGTTGAGGGAGGTACATTGGGAGTCTTTTCCTGCATGTAAGATAATTTAAATACTAACATTTTGTGATCACGTGTTCCTAAAGGCCAATGAGACTAGTAATTTAAATAGTTTCCCTCTTTTGTTATTACAATTGACTGCAGCTTAAGGCAAGTTACATATATTAAAAATAAGGTGTGTCCCAAAATCTCTTTTTTTGCTTTTTTATTTTAGTATTTTTTTTATTTTATTTTTTTTCCGCAGGGTGGGACGATCGCAGTAAAATATTATTTTCAAGGTTCAACGCTTGGGAGTTTCATTTTAATAGTGATAACAAACGTCTTCTGGCTGGAAATACTTTAAACTCCTACCCAAAGAGAGCCACATCTGAGTGAGTAAATGTGCTTATCTAACATATATTTCAATTTTCCTTTATTTTACTTTGCACCTAAAAGAAAAAAAAAAAATCAACTTGCGCTTACTCTGAAAGTATAAGTTAAGAGAAATCTTACATTTGTAACTGTAGCCTTTCTATTGTAAATGCTGTCTCAGTACATGTCAGACTTTTATACAATTAGTATCTTTTAGTTTTGGGTAGTATAGGAATAACTGAGTAACAAGGGCAAAACCTTAATAATTATCAATAACCAATATTTCATCTTAATATTGTTTTTCATTTTGCAATATAAATAACAAATTGTAATGTCTGTCTTGTTTCGAAATTATTTAAAAAGCATTCTGTTTAGGACTGTTTTTCTGAGGGAAAAAATGCTGATAAATATTCAAGTATATATTAATAAAAAGCCCTAAATCTCTGAAATATATATATATATACATATGTATATATATATATATATATATATATATATATACACATATACATATACACATACACACACACATATATATATACATATATATACACACACACACACACATATGTATTATAATAGATTCATAAACATTCGTTTTAGTACTTTTCCCAAAATAAATATAATAATTAATTGTTTATTTGATTAATTCATTTGATCATATTACTATGATACTATAAATTACTATGATACTATATATAAAACAATGAGGCTTACATATGTTATAGGAGAGAGTTAAAAATGAAACCATCAGAGCTCAGAAAGCTTGGGAAAGACGCAAATACAAACAAAAAAAGAGAGAAAGAAAAATAAGGGCAGAGACACGGGGGAGGCTTCTTCTCGCGGGCACAAAGAGATTATATATCTTTGCATTTAAGCATAATTTGGCTAAATTTGTAGGGTAGGTCTAAACTAGCCCTGCATAATGCGTAATTAAATTATTGAGACCACTCTCTGTATTATGCATTATACTAGGCCAGTTCTGTCCTTCACGCAAGAGATGCTCACTAAAGCAGAACTTTAATGATGCATGGTTATGGGGGAGCTGAACCATTCAACTCACATTCAGACTGTTTCTTTAGTGAATAAGTAAACACTCTTTAACGGTAGGTTGAGTAGCACTGAAGAAAGTTTTACTAATACTATACAGCTATCAATACGGCATGTTTTTATTATATATATATATATATATATATATATATATATATATATATATATATATATATATATATATATTCATATATTTAAAAGCAACACATTTATCAATGCACATAAAAGTAAGAATGGATGCCATCTAAAAAACCACTATAAAATCAACATATTTTTGATTTATTCTAGTATTGAGCAAGACATAATGCATGTTTGGTATAAATGGAGAGAAATGTTCTGCTTTAGACCAATTTTCACCAAAGATACCACTTTGAGGCTTAATTGAACTGTAAAATACAGTACTAGCTGTTTAACAATTGGGAAAAAACATTATTGAAATACAACTTATTTTTAATTGCTCCATTTTTGTTATACGGCGGTGTTCTGATTATAGTAGGTCTCGTTTTGGACTCGTTTACTTTGGATAGAAGAAGCTGAACCTCAGCTCAGACCATATGTTAGTTAGCTGTATGGCGGATGAAACAATCTCTCACGGGTGCTCAAGCTCGAGTGGAGCATCCACTCCAACTATAAAGCAAATCAAAAGGTAAAACATTGGCACTCCACGAGGATAAAGAAGTCAGACGACGCGTGACTAATACGGTCATTAATAACTCCTTTCTTTGGATTTTTGATCACGTATTTTAAAATTCCAAAATATATAACAAAAAAAGAAGATAAATAGTACAAAATAAGAAAAAAGCAGACTTCGGTTCTGGTAGCTGGTATGACTTCTTTTGTACTACTTATCTTCTTTTTTGTTCTATATTTTTTTGAATTTTTAATTATAGAATAAGTAAAGGAATTGTTAACTATTAGTCACGCATTGTCTGCCTTCTCTCTCCTCATGGATTGCCAGTGTTTCACCTTTTGATTTGTATTTATTTTGCCAATATTGAAGTAGGTGCTGCACTCTCCATAACTAGGATCTGGGAAAAAAACAGCACAAAGCAAGACCAAAAAAATTGCAGGTACCTGAGTGTTTTAATAGCTTGTTCAGGATCATCAAAGGTGATCGCATCACACGGTAGAGTCATGGTCAAAATAAATTAGAAAAATCGGGTACATGATGTCAGGAGCAGAATACTCATTCCAGTTTTAGTCTGTCATTGCCCACTAAAGCTTAACAGTTCCCCTTCTTTACAACTGCAAGTACATTTTTAAATATACAACACAAGTCAAGGATAGTCTTAACTGTTGCTGATGGTTTCAGTTCATCCCAGATCAATGCAAATTGCATGCTTTTCTTCTTGTTGAAAAGAAGTCCAGCTTGATAGCAAGGTTATGGTCATGCATGCTTGCATAAAGTGTGTGATATTTTCTGTTATTATATATGAATACATCTTATTACAAGTGTCTGTCAAAAAAATTAACAAATACAACACTTGAACATGATATGCATAATAATTGGGAATTCTATTGTTTTTCTCTTTGACATGTCCGTTTATCATCTATGTATCTGTCCTCAATTATCTCTGTATACATCATCGGAGATTGAGATACATTTATTGTCCATAGGGTGAGCAAATTTCTATGTATTCTTCATGTTCTGCACTGCGAGCGTCGGAAACGCAACACAAGTTTCCTGTAAGGTTTTTATATATATATACACACACTAAATGAAAGAGATGTAATAAAACAATATATAAATATGTATATGTACACACATATATGTATACCTATATACATAACAGTACGCAGTAGTTGAAGGGTGAATATTGGAGGTATATTTAGGGGAGATTTTTAACTCTTAAACCCCTGATATAAGCTGGGTTAGGCCCTTAATAATTGAACTAATAATCAGGTGACTAACTTTTGACAAGCCTGTAATATATAAATGTTATAGTAAGATGGTATCTACTATTGTGCTTGTAGGTGGCCAATGAGATAATTACAACCTACCATACACCTGATGTCCCGATTCCTGTATGATCAATGTCAGAGGCTAGCCCTACTGTCCACACCAGGTAAGTGATGTTGGATAACTAGTCAAGAGTTTATCAAATGTCCTTGGGGCTTTTCTTATACCTATTGTACTTATAGAAGTAAGATAGAGAAAACGTGATCTTTAGATAACTACACACTTACATCTTCTGTTCATATTGCATATATTGCTAGCAGTATTGCTAGCAGATGGAATATAGGAATGTATTCCCAAATTTTAGAGATAGACAGAGCTACTTTCCAAAAAAGATCTGCCAGCTTTATATGAAGAAAATGATTTGACCCAAGAGGCAACAGAGAACAGTAAAGATGGTCAGACACAGGCCACAACCTGATATTTGAAGTTGATTGGGTAGGTTTTCAAGTGTTTTTATAAAACACAGGTGTGATTATAGATGTAGTATGTGGCACAAGTAATAAGAGAGAAGAACATCCCAGGGTCATCTACAGTATATCCATACATGCAGTTCTGAATGGTGGAGAATAGATGTGAAGGAGACAAGTAGTGGCGGTTTGTGCAGACTGAAGTTGAGTTCCTGGAAAGGTGACTAGAAATAAAGGGGATAATTATTCTTTATTAATTAACAACTGAGCTGGAATAGCATTGCGCTTTATTTGAGTGGATGCTTAAAGGCGAGAAAATGTGAAGGAGTTACCAATAGACATTTAGTGATTTATTGATGAAACAGTGTATTATTAATAAGAATAGAGGGTGAAAAAAGAAAGAGGAAAATTATTTACAGTAGAGTAACTAACTAATGAGAGAATAACCGAAAAGCAAACTTTGTTTATTGTATGTGGCTCAAAAATGCTAACTTTAATTAGAATTCCATTCTATTTGTAAATTTAACAATTGGCTATGTTTGACCAACTCAAAAGGTATACGCTCGCCCATCGCCATAACACAAGATGTTACCATAGCTCCAAGTTCTATCCTTATACTTGGATACCATTAGAGTCTTTGTTTTTAACCAGTGCTATATACAGTGCTATAAGCAAGTTTTATTTTTAGAATAAACTTCCTTTATGTGGAGACCTGAAGGCTACAATTGTTGTCAATCATGTGATATTTTGGATGACTTTATCTGCTCAAAGACCCCACTGAGCTGATTCTTTATAGCAAGAATAAATCCGTTAATCCATAGACTTCCATTAGTCAGAGTACCCATCTTGGTGAATAAAACCAAACTATTCTATTGTTTTCCAAAAGCGTTTGTCTAGTAGATTGGGCTAGTATAACAGAGCTGAATCACATATGCATGTGCTAACATGCATGAAAACGTTATATTATGCAAAAACCAGAACTGTTTTAAAAAAAAAGAAAAAATATTTTTAATATGACACCATTAATAAAAACATTTTGGGATATCTCCCTTAATGATTAAAGTTGAGTAATAGTTTAATGCATATGAGGAATGTGGGGGGTCAGCTTTACTTTAGTCGCAAATTCACCAATGGCATTTTGATGAACACTGTATGATCATAATAATCGTAGATTACCTGTGACAGTGTTAGGATTTTAGGCCTCAACAACAACACAGGCCTATGTTGCTTCATTGTGAAATTCCTTGTAGAATTCCCACAACGCCTTTTTTTTTTAGAATGTTTTTATTGTTCTAGATAAATAATATACTAATAAAAACAAAATATATGGGGCATTTGTTTCCCTGAAATATTATTAATTGGTGATATTTTACTTGCCTCTTTTGTATCTTTTAACGTCCCTTGCTTTGAAATGGATTGATAGCCATTAACGGCAGTGAACCTCCTTTGTTTTCTAACTTCAGACATCAAGAATCACCAACACTGCTCATCCAAAAGATGTTGACAATGTGCTATTCTGGGGTACCTGGGAGTATTGGGGCCTTGAAATCTGATAAACTGCATACATATTTATTTAACCCTTTTTATGATCTATTAAAAATGGATTTCATAGCAGCAGCTGGTATAGACAGGCTTATTTTATCCTACACACTGCCACTTATGCTATGTACATTTTTCACCAAACTCTGCACACTTTCCCCTTATGCCTTTCCTATTTTATGTCTCGCTCTACTACAAAGTTTTTTCATTCTTTTTAACTTCTTCGTTTTAATTAAAGTGCTGCCGGTGTCTTGATCACTGTTAAAAGCTGAAAAGTAATTGCACTCATTCTAAAATGGAGCGATGCTTGAATGCAAATAAAATAAATCTCCCATGTATGTGGAAGAAGTGATGAAACCTGCCATGGAGTCAGCCACAATCAATCCTGGCTTCAAATTGCTTATGCGTGTGTTGTGACTGTGTTCAATTGATATAAGAAAAATATTTATTTTGTGCATGGGCTACATCTCTGACAGCTATTGAGGACAATCCTCTGTGTGCCATATATCTTACTTAACAGATGTTTCCTTCTGATTCAGTGACCTTATGCAGGGGTGGATTTCTATGGCTCTTACAAACCCCGAAGGATGAAAGTGTAGGCCTTTATTTCTTGGTTAATTAAAAATAAAATGGCATTTTATAACAGACTAGTCCTCCATTGTCTAAGAGTAACATCTTGGGTGGAAATTAAAATTCCATGTCCTGCCCGGGCCTACCCAACCTTGGGTAAAGGAATAAGCTGGTAACACAGCAACAAACATTTGGAGGTAGAAAACAACGATGAGAAAGACTTGAGTCCCTAGCAGAAATATGAGGTGTAGGCGTTAGTGCTCGGTATACTTTATTGTTTACGGGGACAAGTCAAACTATTGTAGTTCAATGGTCATTTCCTTGGAAAAGACAAATATTTTTTGGAATCAACTCAAAAAAGGGCAAGCATGAGTGGAACATCAACCCAATAACTCTCTTGCTCTTCAGCCCTTCACTTTCTTCCTTTCCATCGCTGAGTTCTGTACCCAGTTAAGTTACCCATTTTACTCTTTGTAATACCATCATGTCCTCTCTGCCATCCTCAACCTTCTCCCCTCATTCTGACTGCTCTTTTCTGCAGTTCTGCTGCTCGTTTCCCCTGGAGTGTTATGTGGGGCTTTTTCTAAGGAATTGGAATGAAGCATAGAAATGTGTTTTAGGCAACTGCTGCGACTGGAACTCATTCAACCCCGCATAGAGATTGCAGTAGCTTTTCAAAAAAGGAAATCATATTTCATGAAATAACAAGCAACGAAATAAAGCTAAAACAGCTAGAAACAAACCTATTTATAGATTAAAGTAGAGCTTTTCCAAATCCTAGATTTTATAGTTGAGCATGTCTAATGATAACATGTAATGGATTTTACTGTATAAAACAATTGATTGGGACTGGCAAACTTAAAAGGAGGAGCTAAGACAGAAGGCTGCTGACCCACACATCATTAAACTCAACTTTGTTAAGTCTAAACAAATTATTAAAAAACTATGCAGAATCAATAAATATGGAAAATGTTATTCTATACTGTAAGGCGTTAGAGTGGAGATGTGTGTGTGAATGTATGTGTAAGTGTTGGAGTGGAGATGTGTGTGTGAATGTACGTGTAAGTGTTGGAGTGGTGTGTGTGTGAATGTACGTGTAAGTGTTGGAGTGGTGTGTGTATGTAAATGTAAGTGTATGATGTAAAAGTAGCTGTGTGTATGCATATATGTATATAAGTTTAGAGGGATTTATGATTAATAATCCAGCACTGACCCAAATAAAATGTGCATTGCTTTTTGGAATTATGTCTCCTTTTAAAGAGAGATGACAATACCATAACTGCATTTTCTTAAAGAGAAAGTTGGTGTGATAAGATGAGATTTCATTAGAAAAATTGTTGCTTGTTTAGTGAATAACTCGGCTGCAGAAAGGAACTGTCAAATTCAGAATTTATAGCATAACTAAACACATTTTTAGTGTAGTTATTTTAAAGAGAGTATTTTTATCCGAGAGGAGTTATGACAAAAGATGGAATTAATATTCCCATTCATATCCCATCCTGATTTTATCTCTCATCCTCACCCTCCAACCTTACAAAGGCTGCCAGAACAAATTAGCTTCTAATCACAGAGAAGCAGTCATTTAACAAAAGGAGCGAAATAATAAAGTAAAGAAACATGATGTCAAAATGTATGCACCTATGATATATGCAAAACGTGGAGGATAAATGGGAACAAAATACATATGAATACCATTATAAACTTGCACACCCATTAATGATATTCTAATGTATATCGGTAAAGACAATAAATTGCAATGAGCTGACCTAGAGGGCAAATTTAAGTACAAATATATTTATAGTGTTAAATTCAACATTATAAACTAAATTAACCCTTAGTAACATTATTCCTAGTACTGTAAAATACCCCACCCTCTCCCAAAAAATAATTGACGCATACATGTAATTGTCATGTGACTCAAAAAATTAGTAAATGACAACTTCCTGTCATAGAAAGTGAAAAAAGCCTCTTAAATCTTTATCTTGATTCTATGTGACTTAATGTAAGACTGGCCTACCGGGAGATTTCCGGTGGGCCAGCCTAGCAACTCTGGAGCTGCGCAGAATTGTCTAATGCTAATGGCTGTCCCTGGGTGGGAAAAGAGCATTTCCTCACACAGTGTGCGGGCACCACAGCAGTAAGCTGTGGGCCTGCGTTAGGCAGTCATCCAACCACATAGACATCTGCACGGCCCCAACTGCTGCTCGGCTGGCTCCCGGAGACATCTGCAGGTGAGGTAAGGGGGTATGGGAGGATGAATGGATGAGTTGGTGAGTGAGTGAATACATGAATGAATGTATAATTGTTAAGAGGTGGCACATGCAGGCTGTTTAGGGAAGAGGGTGGCACAGGCAGGCTATTTAGGGAAGCAGAGGTGGCACAGATAGGCTGCTAAAGGGGCAGAGGTCGTAGGTTGTTTCAGGGGCAGAGGTGGCACAGGCAGGCTGGTTTTGGGGCACATGTGGCATAGATCGGCTGCTGCAGGGGCAGAGGTGGCACGTGCAGGTTGCTTCAAGGGCAGAAGTTGCACGAGCAGGCTGCTTCAGGGGCAGAGGCCTACCATCATGTCACTGTCAGGCTCAATATACAGTTATGCTGTACCATACCTGTAAATGTTATTAATTTAAATGTATTTAATTTATTTATTTAAGTTAATAATATTTTTTTCAGATTTCGAGTTTTTCCAGTTGACATACAGTTTAGAAACATAGTAACATAGAATTTGACAGCAGATAAGAACCATTCTGCCCATCTAGTCTGCCCATCTACTGTAGTTTTAAGGGGTTTAAAACCCCAACCAGTGTTGGTCAGGTCCTATAGTTAGAAAAGCTTTATGTCTATCCCATGCTTGTTTAAATTCCGTCACTGTATTAGCCTCCACCGCTGCTGCTTTTATCTACTACCTTCTGAGTAAATTAGAAAATCAAGAGGCCATGGCCAAATTTGTGAAATTAATATTCTTGGCAACAGTAATTTTTTTGTGGGTGTCTTTTCATTTTAAAGAGTGTGGGGGGTGCCACATACAGGATCCGCCCCTCTTGTGTATATATACTCATTTATATACAGCACTGTGCAAAAGTAAGAATGCTTTCAAAAATGTTAATAATTCAATTTGATCACTATTTACTTGTATCGCTCTCCACACTTTCGACGAACAAACTACCTTCTGGTAGAGCCTGATTCAGTCTTCAGTAGATGGGTGTACCAGGGTCCCACTGTTTTCTGCCAATGCTGAGCTGATGGCACTGATGAACATCTTCAGATTGCAAAGGGAAACAAGCATGATGAGTCTTTCATCTGCTGCACTAAATTTGCTTGGCTGATCACTGCATGTATAGTCCTCAACATTGCCCGTTTCTTTTGTGCTTCTTCAAAAGAAATTGGAAAGAACATCTAGAAATGGCTGTCTGCCTTGAAATTTCAGGCCTCAGAGAGACCTTTCTGATGCAGTTTAACTACCTTGTGTCTTGTTGATGTGCTCTGTCTTGCCATGGTGTATGCCTTTTGCTATTAAACTCTGTTTGGCAAACCTCACCTTATTAGTGAATTTGGCTGTTCCTCACTCGGTTTTATTCCTTCTACACAGCTGTTTCTGTTAAGTTAATGATTGTGTTTCAACCTACATATTAAATTGATGATAATTAGCACCTGGTTGGTATAATTGTTTTATCATACACCTAAGTATATGTCTACAAAATCCTTCACTTTGTGCAAGTGTACCAAGAACAATGTATGCTGCTTTGAAGGCAAAGGGGGTCAAACCAAATATTGAGATGATTTAGACTTTTCTTCTGTTCGCTCTGCATTTTGTTAAATGATAAAAATAAACTATTAACATCTCTATTTTTGAAAGCATTCTTACTTTACAGATTTTTTCACACCTGCTTAAAACATTTGCCCCTACTGCATATTTTTTACACAGACAAATGTACTTTTCCTGGAGGAATAATATTACACATCTTGATTAAATTCATATTGGCTTCAACATAGATCTATCTATCGACTAACATACTGCACATTAGAGAAATATTTATTAACATTAATGGAAATGCTAAAAGAAATAGTTCCAATTCTTGAAATTATTATTTGATTCAATTGTATTTTCCTTTATTTATAGTTTGCGCCAGGAACACTTAATTCTCATGTGACACAAACTAGGTATCCATATGTTCTTGCATTGAAACTTAAAAGGTTTCCTTAAAATACTCTGCATTGTTTTGTATGAATAAAATGAGATATCCTAGTATTTAGTTGTAATTTTTAAGATAGGCTATTTTAGAAAATACAATTTTTCTTTCTATCCACAATCCTTTCAGTTGAGTATCCAAAAGCTTATTTTTTTTTTTTTTTGCACAAATAACATTTGTATTCTGGAGACAATAATAATAAAAACCAAAAAGTACAGGGCTTTTTTTCTCATGGGAACTCAAAGCTCACTGTCCATTAAATTTTAATGTGATATATTATGTGTTATTAAGATATATAAATATAATAGTAAATATTTTATGTGATTATTATAAATGTGCTTATCTAAACATTTAAATTCAGCGTATGATACATTTTACATTGTCTGAATTACCCTTCAAATGAATGGAGTTTTTGTTCAAGAGCTTCTAAGCATTCATTTGTAAAGTCATGTACATTTAGAAAAAAAAATACATTCAAATGTATGATTACATTACATTTCTAATCAAGTTAGATAAGAACAAACATTACTGGTGTTCTTGAAGCTCTTCCATTTAAATAAAAACGACTGAAATATTTAATTAGGGTACACCCCCTCCATATTATCCAACATGAAATAACTGAAATGGTATTCCCTGTTGTTTAGTTAAAAGATTTAATGCATGTTTGACAGTTTGTGTTGGAAAAATAATTTCTAGCAGGTTAATGCAAAATTTCAGTGTAATACTATAAAATGATCTGGCTATTTTTAAGTATATCTATCTATCTATCTATCTATCTATCTATCTATCTATCTATCTATCTATCTATCTATCTATCTATCTATCTATCTATCTCTCTATTTATCTATCTATCTATCTCTCTATTTATCTATCTATCCATCTATCTATATATCTATCTATTCATCCACCCACTGGTCATTCTTTGTCTCCCCATCACATAGCAAACAGCTACATATTAAATCCTGAACAGTTTTATTTTAATCTTTGTCGGGATGATAACTGAACAAATAACAAACAAGTGAAACGTTTAATCTATATTGTGTATTTGTGTATTACATATATTTTATATATTAATTCATTTACGATGCTCCTGCAAAGTCACGCTTGAGTTAAAAAAAAAAGCTAAAAAGGGAAATAATAATTCCCCAGGTGCTACTTGTAATTTGAACATAAATAATACTTAGTTAACAGTTTCTAATATATATATATATATATATATATATATATATATATATATATATATATATATATAATTGTGTATATATTATTCTCTATACTATACATAAATAACCACGGAAGTATGTCGTAGGTCCGCCGTTGAATTTCTAAGGGTTTTTAGATCCAAGATCCTGACTTCCATTTCTTCATTATATATATATATATATATATATATATATATATATATATATATATATATATATATATGTATATATACATATATATATATATACATATATATATATATATATATCGGATTACCTAAATAAATCAGGTAATAGCAGGTGGTCCAGGACATGTTTTAATGATTTTATTTGTTTTCAAGCAGCTTTCAACGTCTCTCAATACTTAGAAGGGGAAACGTGAGATGAAGGAGACTAGAACATGAGAATTTAAACATTTTTAATCCAGAATTTTGGGCACTGTGTCAGTTTTTCTAATCTTTGAAGAGTGACTCCCCTGCGATTACTTCGCTTCGCATTTACTCTTGCCAAATTCTGCACCTGTGTTTTGCAAAGAAAAAAAGCAACTTCATTTCAAATATGTTTCAGTCTATTAAAAAAGTTTAAGTTTCTCTATTTTCCCACTTTTTTTTTTTAAAAAAAAAACATGTGGGCATAAACTTTAGAAAGGGGTATTTTTTTTTATTTTTATTTTTTATAAATAAATCCAGTCACTCTTAAATTGCCTATAGTTTAACTATGACTTCATAATTCATAGCCTACACGGATAAAATACTTAATATATTTTAATTATTCATGCTATAAAAATAATTATTTTAGAATATCTACTCTTTTATAAAAAAAAAACCCCAATAAATATTGATTCCTAAAATAAATATATTTTCTGTCTAAAAACCAGGCGTTTTCACTAGAAATCGTTAAGTTTAAAAGAAAACCTATAGTTCCTAATTTACAAACATTTTCATAGTTTACCCCAAGACACGGTGCGTTAAATCGATGGTTCCACACAATAATAAATAGAAACATTTAGATACATTTCTAAATGTTTCTATGCTCCCCAATAAATATGAACGGGTGTTCGCTTTTGCATGTATTTGCAGAAATGATTTAAGTAGAAAATGGATATTTAATTTTGGAATTATTTCCAAATATATCAACACTTACCTTAGTTCAGGGAAAATATTTGTCCAGATGAATGATCTCTTGGGCTTGTATGTGTTTTTTTCTCTTTCGTTGGCCATATATTCCGATAGGAAGTACTATATGATCTTTTTAAACACAAAGTGAACACAAAAAATGAATTCTGGATCTTGTAGCAACTATTTTGTATGATAAAGCCATGTGTTAAATCCTGTGCATGGTCTGTCCCAGTTCTCCCTAGGGCTGGATCTGGACTGGTGAAAGTAACTGGTTTGCCTCGGTTTTATCTCTACTTTCGCATTTAAAATCTATTTCTATAGTGAACAGCCTGGGATCTTTTAAGTTTTTCTCTCTCTGTTCTGAAAAGGACAAATCACCAGAAAGCCAACACAAGGTCTGTGTATTCATTCACTTTTTTTTATCTTTAATTTCTAAGCTTTTGTTTTGACATATTAAAAATCTCACCCACATCCTCCTTTATTTTATATCGCTTTTTTTTTTGGTACAGATTGCTCCTGAATAAAACTTTCCTAACCATATTGTGCGAATGTTGAAAGCAATAGAAAGGAAGAATGAAAGTAACAGAAGGGCAAGATCTTTTTTAAAGGAAAGATTTTTTTTTCCCATTTACTCTCAATTAAATTTAAATGAACCTTTCAAGCCTCTTAGGCTAGATTCACATACGACAAAATAATGGGTATTTAAGGGCTATAAATGACTTGCATGAACGTTCATGCAGTTTAATTTGAGCTGCAAGATCACGTGGTACACCTTAACTTGAAAAACATTATCCTATATTTTCATTAAAACAAATTATATGGTATATATGTTTTTCTTTTTTATTTATTGATTTAAATAGCGCCATCATATTTCGCAGAATACATATATATGTATATTTATGTGTAAGAATGCAAAAAAAAGGACTAATACGGCTAGTCCAAACTACTGTATATATGTGTGTAAATATATGTAATGTGTATGAATGGTAATTATATATATGTATATACATATGTAAATATATATAATGTGTATATATATAATGTGTGTGTATATATATATATATATATATATATATATATATATATATATAATTGACAAGATTAAATAATTAAATCTGATTCCACATATGTATCTGATAATTATATATATACATATATTCATATGTGGAATCAACTTTAATTATTTAATTTTGACAAATCAAAAAAAGCTGTGTTTTTTTATTGAAACAGACCATCCCGTTGTGTCTGTCTGTCTATCTAGCTATCCGTTTTCAAACAATCTGATTTTGTCAACGGAACATTAAAAGGCTACAGGTGGAAATAAGCCATTGTTTTAGTTTGAGAATTGGGAAATATTTGTAGTAAAATGAATGGAACAGAAATATAAACACTTCTACAGCGAAATAAACTCCAGTTATTAGATAGGAGAGTGTTATGGGATACGTACCATTAAAGCGGAATTATTATTTTTGTTATTTTATTGTATAACTATAAGATTATGTACAATTTGTATCAGTTTCATTAAGCAGATTTTGTTAACTCTTTTTCGATACAAGTTATAATGTGGATAATAGCATGTACGATAGATAGATAGATAGATAGATAGATAGATAGATAATTTTAATCCATAACATTAGGAAAATTGGCCAGCAATAGATTTTAGCATAAGTATGGAAGCTAGATTTGTGAAAAATAAATAACCTATAGATAAAAGACATTTAGACAATAATGTAATTCTAGCTTGGTTTTAAAAAATTATATATATTTAAAATAAACATTTTTTTCAAAATATGATTAATTGCTAATTAATGTCACAAATGCCCAATAAATCCCCAATAGCAGTAAGATTTTATAGATCCTGTCGTGTAGTCTGGGATCTAAATAAGAATTTTATATAATAATACTTAGAGCTATTGAAAGTAGCATATGAGCCTCATCTATATGCAAACATATCTATCTATCTATCTATCTATCTATCTATCTATCTATCTATCTATCTATCTATCTATCTGGAAAAGCCCTGGTTGTGCACCTCCTCTTTTCTTTCTTTCTTTCTTTCTTTCTTTCTTTCTTTCTTTCTTTCTTTCTTTCTTTCTTTTTCTTTCTTTCTTTCTTTCTTTCTTTCTATTTCTATTGATATATATGTCTGTGTATATATATATATATA
Source organism: Spea bombifrons (assembly GCF_027358695.1). Taxonomy (NCBI): domain Eukaryota; kingdom Metazoa; phylum Chordata; class Amphibia; order Anura; family Pelobatidae; genus Spea; species Spea bombifrons. The sequence goes on from NC_071094.1 coordinate 11,012,251, forward strand.
TATATATATATATATATATATGTATACATATACACATATATATCTATAGATAGATCGTCTTCATATATATATATATATATATATATACAGATGCTTTTATATTTTGTAATATTTTTTGTAATATTTTATAATAACCGGTGTGTTTTAGCTGAGCTGTTTTATTTGCAATATCATATTTTCGTTTCATGCAGTAGAGAATCACAGAACGGTTTAACATTTGTATGAAGCTTCTGTTCTTTCTCATAAATCACAAGCTTTTCGGCCAACGATAGGATGAACTTGTAGCCAATTCCCGAACAGACTGGAGCCCATCCTCTTTTTCATAGGTGATAGATGAGGTCCGCTATTTAAATACCCCGCGGGGTAGGCGTGGATTAAACACTGACTGGCTGCTTCTCATATCCATTAAACTCTTCTCCTCCTATGTGAGTGGAAAGAGGGAGTAAATAGGAAGCTGGAAGTGTGATGCACATGGTGCGCCCAGTGTCCTTAGGGTGTTAGGGAAGAAGGTGGCGAGCTTGTGCCTCATTGCATCCCCAGCAACTGAAACAGCAGCAAAAGGAAGGACCTGTGTCAGGAACCGTTCCATGCTTTCTAAGGGAGAACCGAACTGCGGTGCTGGCGAGGAGAAGAAGCTGCAACTATATAGTGGTAAGATGCAGCATTTTACCCAGCTCATCCATCTATCTAGGCATAAACAGGTAGATCTAGACATTCAGTAATGTCTATATATGCCTATATATATTTATAATTGCAGTTTGTGATTTTGCATTGAGATATATATGTATATATATATATATATATATATATATATATATATATACACTTCTATATACAGAGCTTTAGTTCTTCTTTTATACAGGTAATACGGTATTATTGGTTTACTTAGTAACACATCCTTCATTTTATAATTGCAGTTTGTGATTTTGCATTGATATATATATATATATATATATATATATATACATATATATCAATGCAAAATCACAAACTGCAATTATAAATATATATAGGCATTATTAGATAGTAGTATGTGTGTGTTTGTGTACATATATATATATATATATAATATATATATATCTATATTATATCTATCTGTCTATCTATCTATCTATCTATCTATCTATCTATCTATCTATCTATCTATCTCTCTCTCTCTCTATATATATATATATCCACATGTATAAGTCTATTATCTATCTAGGCGTAGATACAAGCATCTAGCTACCTAATATACCCTGCAATGTATTTATGAATGTAGGTATCTATGTTAATAAGCCAACTCTCTTTCTAATACATGCAAGTCAAATGATCGATTTATAATTTTCCATTTTCAGACAATATTACATTATGATGCTTCCCATATTCATATAAATAGGAAACAAGCATTTACATTATTGCACTGACAACATTTACCGAGCTTTCGTTTGCTATTTTTACATGTCATATCTGTTTTTATTGCTATTACATCTAACAATCTTCTTTTATACAGATAATATTATTGGTTTACTTAGTAACACATCCCTCATTTTATAATTGCAGTTTGTAATTTTCTATTTTAATTGGAAATATATATATATGCGTGTAATTTGTTATTAGGAAGCTTATGAATGAAATTACCGTTTAAAGATAATATTATTTAGTTATTATTTAGTACGAATTGCTCTGCAGTCCTTCATAATGGTTTGCACAATAATTCCATAAAAAATATTTTATTTTCGGGCACATTATGCCTGGAATATACACAATTTTTCTAGTACTAAAAAGGTATTTCTGTTATTTACTTGTAAATTCTTTATTTCTGTTATTTATTTGTCACTCTATAAAGAATAATAATAATCGTCTATGTGTTATTAATTGGGTTAAAGATAATATATATTAAGAGACTCTCCGACAAATACCCTATTTGTAACTAGTGTATGCTTCTATATGATGGCTTCTATATGATGGCAAATACATAGCCATAAACACGAATTCTCCGATTATTTTATAGGCTGGGAAGGTGTTCATTCTACATAACGCAGGATAACATTAACTCTGTAAATACCTGCGCACCTTGACCTGTGCTGCTAGATGGAAAGTCCTGATATTGGGGTTTAGTTTAATTGTCCATGTAGTAGAATAACATGTTTTTTTAGCATTATTGTTACTGATGACTCTTGGATGATGCAGACGATCAGTTTGGATACAGAAGCTGCGTGAGGGTTAAACGCATTGCCCGGGCTGGATGCAGCTTGTGCGATCGCTGCTGGTGTCTGATCTGCGTTCTCCTCTGCAGGGAGTCCGTGCCAGGTGATGGATTACAACTACGATGAAGATCTGGATGAGCTGTGTCCGGTGTGCGGGGACAAAGTGTCGGGGTATCATTATGGGTTGCTCACCTGCGAGAGCTGTAAGGTAAGGGCCACTTACTGATAACACTGGGGAAATCTATGCCATTAAATAAACAGCTACATACTGTCAGATTTCATTCATTCTCTTGTGACATTATTTTGGGAGAGGGATGAAAAAAAATATTTCTATGCTTTGTTCTTAAGCTGAAACGTGCTTTCCTCTTGTTACATTTTTGGGCAACAATAGCCCTATATATATATATATATATATATATATATATATATATATATATATATTATATATATAATTGCAGCAAAAAAGGAAGTAGGAGTAGGTGCCCTGATATAATTTGTTTTTTTTTGTGATTGGCTAATTGATTGCCTCAAATTAAATGTAAAAATAATTCTATTTTGTAAATAGTTTCTAGTACGTCTTGATGCCATGAACCTACAGAATATAATTACATATTAAAAAAGAACTAGCACTTTTTTGTAAACTAGGAAACACTGTTTATTTACCCAAGGAAAATGTAGATGGATACACAAAATTAAAAGATAGAATGCAAATTCATATACTGAGAATTTTGATTCCCCTATGATTAATCCAATTACTGGATGCCTGTTTCTATTGGTGATGTTAAACAAAACGAAATTAGAGCCATTCATATTTATATCACAGTACTTTGATTTTTACAATTGCTCCAAATTAAGCATTTTTCACTCAAATCTCTTACCTTAAATCCTGTGCTTTACATATGACAGTTTAGCTGGAGAAGTAAGGGTGCAATAGTGAAGTGCCCTTATGACAAGGTAAATTAATCATTTGTGTATGGAATTCCCACATTCTTTTCAGGGACAATTATGAAGCTAACTCAAAAAGACAGTAACTATTGTTGCAAGCAAATCAGAGGTTATGAGCCTTAATCACTGAAGTGTTTATCAGTCAATTAATAATTATCATTCATCATAACAGGAAAATAGCAATAATGCTGCAATGATAAGAACACTAATTCTAATCCAACAATATATTAGTAGATAATATATGTAAATAACACAATCAATCTATTGTACTGATAAATTGTGGGTAGGTAAGTGATTTGCTGTTAAATACGCCTCAAATGTCTAACACTGGGGCATCCTCTTTACTAAAGTGCACAAGGAATTGTCACAAGAACTATCATCTGAATCTGGCTAGGAGGAATCTGTTCTTTGGGTGGGGAGCATTTATTTATTAGAAAATGTAACTATTTTATGGGCACATTTAAGGACTCATACCCTGGATTGTATATAATACTAAAAATAATCAAAAGATCCAACATTTAATAACTAAATGGTCAAGTCTTGCCTCTGGATGCAAATGCTATGATGTGATATTACACTGCCTGCATAGGTTTTCAGCTATGTCACTTCTCTGTACACAAACAATATTTACTTTTATTAATTACAGTAGTTGTTACATAGGTTGACCCCTTCTTGGTGAGGGGAAAAGCCAACATTAAGATGTGGAGCCCATGTGCCTTTGGTAAATGTGAAGTGATTTGCCCATTAAAACACTGCTTACTGGGAAACATATATTGCATGTTAGAAAAAGGTGATTTAACCCCTTGAGGACAATGGGTTGCCCTTAAACCCATTAAAGACAATGCATGGTGAGCCCGTACATGCGCGGGCTTTGTCGTGAATTAATGAATTTAAGACAGTATCCCGCGAAAGTAAATATTAACACTATCCATTTTCGGATTAGCCGCAAAGTGAAGCAAACAAGGTTTTTTCACATTTTTTTCTGTGAAGCATTTTATTTATATTTTCTATTACAATGAAGTATAAAAAAAAACAACAGCATGGAAACTTTGCTCCTTCTGCTAATATTCTGGTTCCAGGCCAGCGGAGAGTTCCTAATATTTCCATAGCAGCTGGATTCTGGAATAGACCCAGCATATAGCAGGGACAGGATAGAATTTGGCTTTGTCAAACACGGGCTCTTGGTGCCTTGGACAGATTTAGAGGTCCTGTCCCTGTTGGCCTCATATCATCTTCTAGAAGCAGTGAGAGCTACAGTGGCATTACTGCTGGGGGTTTCAAGAGTTCCCCTCACCTTGTAACACCTTAACATGTTAGTTAAAATGCCATATCTTTTATGCCTTCTTTTCTTGGCTGGCAGTTATATTTATATGCGCAACAGAGCAAGACATTAGCGTGCATCCATCAAATAGTATTTAAAAGCACCCATGTGAGGCATGAATATTGAGGATACATGGCCATATATTGCTTTTGCTCACCACTATGTCAAAATACCCCAGTTTTGGGGAGTCCTATCTAATTTTACATGCCAATATGGTGAATCATTGGGACTGCACTGCCTTTTAACACACTGCGACTCTCATGCAATTTGGATTTTGGAGCCTCCTCTGGACACCATTAATGAATGAGGCACCTGCGCGGCAGATGGGGTGTGCACCCAAAGGTTCGGTCAGAACCTGCAAATATGCACAAAACAATAAGGGGAGCGCACCCTAAAAAAATCAAGCATGCCCCTTAGGGTGTACTTTGCTTTCTGTATATCATTATATATTTTTTTGGCCGCAGAAATTTAGATTTTTATATGAGAACCCGTATTTTGTCAGCGTCACATGGTATACAAACCATTTTTTAAATAACCATAAGACATAATAAATGTAACACAAATGATCATATGCTGAATTCTGTCTCCAGTACGCATTGACTTGTTAATCATGTTTAACCCGAATCCTTTTCTGTATAGAATGTGAGTTTATTGTTATGTTTACTGGGGTTTGCATGATGTTATAATGTTTCTGCATTGCTCTACAAGGTTTGGGCTTTACAATGTAATGTTCTACAACAGGCAGTGGGGGAGTTTGCTTCTTTCACATGGCAGACAATAAATGCTTTTGTTTGAAGAGAACATTTTTTTTTTAAATATCTGCTACACTGTTGATTGCAAGAAGCAACAGGACAACCTTTACCATTAGATTAATAAGGACGCTTTGTATGATTGTATAGCTGTATAGACAAGCTACACAAACTCTATACCTTGCATCACAATTATAAAATATAACACAGAAAAATAATAATAAATGTAAATCAATTTCTACAAATAACTTAAGTGGGTTTGATGATGTTAAAAGCAAAGGAATTTAATGCATGGTATATATATATATATATATATATATATATATATATATATATATATCTAAAGTGCTATATGCCAGACTGCCGTTAGAATCATTTGTATGCTATTATGTAGAGTGTGCAAAATGACTCTGAATATACTGTTCATATAGAGCGTCAAAGGAGGTTCACATTATACTTTACATATACAAGGATTGTTTTTAGTTATAAATGTGGCAAGGACAATGAAAAGAAATGCAAAGCATTTTACTATATATATATATATATATATATATATATATATATATATTATTGATTCTTATTGTTTATTTATATAGCGCCAACAATTTACGCAGCGCTTCTTACAATACATATATACAAGGGCTATGACAAGACAAGGACAAACCGATACGTTAGGTGGAGAGAGCCCTGCTCGCAAGTTTACAATCTTGTGTATATATATATATATATATTTAGATATCTATATATCTAGATATATACACACACAGACATACTGCATATAGAATATATGGTTCATTAACATTATTGTGCAAACATAGAAGCTCCATAGCAAGCTCAGTAAGTTGTTACTTTGTGTGTTTTCTTTCTCTTTAGTTTCTTGTTCTTGTTATGGTTGTTTTTTTTTGGAAGATTTGTTTATAAAATAAGCTGTAATAAGTCTTTGGGAAAAGCTCACAGTAATTTACCTTGTTGTGCCTTTTAGGGATTTTTTAAAAGAACTGTCCAAAATAACAAGCGTTACACCTGCACAGAGAATCAGAGCTGTAAAATAGACAAAACTCAAAGGAAGAGATGTCCTTACTGCCGCTTTCAGAAGTGTCTGAATGTAGGAATGCGGTTGGAAGGTAAGAATAAAAGTATTTGAGTTATTCGTTATTTAATTAATATTGTAACCTAAATGAAACTGTAATAAAATTCAAAAAAATGACCTCCTCCCATGAGGGGAAAATATTTTGCTACCCCCAGGCACCCAGAGGGACCAAGATACTGTCCCACCACTTTGACCTGAGTATTACAGTGTAATCACTTAATATCTGATCTTTTAGGGCAATGCTTAGACTACGCTACACCATTGTATATGTTGATACAGAGAGAAAGACGTATTGCTGCACATATCGACATTTATTAAAGTGACACACCAGTCATTATATGCACTGTAATGCATGTGATAACTGAGCGGTCCCTTTAAATGTCACTGAGGTTCCTTTTGTAAATGCATGGGAGATTCTATTTGCATCTTTCCTCATCCTCTATGCCGGACTTCGGAGAAGGACTACCTCAGGTAAGTAGGACATTTTCCTTTTGTTTTTGAAGAATGCATATTAAAGTACGCACACAATTAAATATACATTCTTCCTTTTTGGGGAGGCCAGGGACTTAACTATAGGCTTGATTAATTATCAAAAAACAAAAACTGTCTGCGCTTCTTACCCTAATAAAGTTGGCAACAAATATGTAAACATAATATAAATGAATACATTTTTTTTTGTATACATTGTACAGCCAATACACTGTTTCTTGCAGCATGCTTACACCTGTTTGGTAGGCCTCATATTACACATTTGTATTATTTGAGCCTGAGACTAGCTTAGCGCACCGACATTTTTTCTTTTCCTTGATTAATTATCATTCCATTATTTCACCAATGCTCTGTGCAGCCCAGTTCCATTCACTTTCAGTTCATCCCATTAGAAGACACCCTCAAATATGTTACCTGCTATCATTTAATGCAGTTTTCCTCAGCCTAGGAATATGTGGCACAGGTCAGGAAAACCTTCTAGCAGCAATAAGGCACCTTTAAACGACACCATAATAAACATCCAGAAACATACTTGTTCAATGTTTACAGTCAAACCATAGATAGCCATTTCCTATTTCTCCCATTTATTCCATGCATTATTTTAGTTCTGTAATAGTCTTTCAATGAAGACCATAGTGTGACCTTGAAAATTCAAAATATCCATAAAGTCTGTAAGCACAAGATTCAGGCTTTATAACGTTTTTACTTGAAGTGATTTTCATGCAGAAAATTCTACAATAGCACAACAATGCATATTCAGTTTGTGAAGTACATAATGAAAAACTACAAACACATTATGTGCGCTGTTGTGCTTGAACATGCATGCAAAGTTAGTTCTTTACTGGAATTCTATATTGTTTGCAGTTATGACATTTAAAATACTTTATGGACAATAAGAGTCACAGTTTTCTTTCTCGTTAATGCACAATCCACTTTGATGTCTTCTCAATTACTGTAAACAAATGGAAACACATAATAATAATAATAATAATAATAATAATAAGAATTTTGCATTGATAGCAGCAAAATGCCAGCCAGAAAATATTTGTTGCAAAAGTATTTTACAATAGTTGTTTTTAAACAAGTAAATCTTCTGCATCACATATTTACACAATTGTTTTTACTTTGTGTAATAACGATTGTGTAATAATATGATTAACTATTGGATATTACTGTATTATTGTAAATGTATTTTATTGGCAGTAAGGGACTGGGAGTGAATGGAACTGGGCTGCACTGGACATAGGGAAAAAAAACATGATCATTACAAGGTGGACAGAGTGGAAGAAAAAATATTAATAATTCTGACGCAACTAAAGGAAAACAAAACTAGCTTGATTCCATGTATGTTTAAAAGGCTGGCAATAGTGGGGGAAAGATATAGTTTTAAAAAATAAACATATAAAACTCCACCTTCTACATGGGGTCCACAATACATCACAAAATATTATCCTTGCCCAATGGGTGAAGCATTAGCAGAATAAAATGGAGCATGGGGACAATAGATGGATTGATTTCCTACCCCTACCAATTTTTGAGATGAGGGCCCTCTTAACAGCATTGTCCAGGGCAGGCAAAGCAATGCACTGGGGCCCCTACTCCCCTCCAAAAAAGAAAACATGATGTGAGATGAGGATTAATCAACAGAAACAGAAGTATGTATATGCATATACATGTAAGGGAGAGCATTGGAAGGGCTAGGTGCTTTGGGTCTGACAGGCAAGGATATGATGTTGCACAGTGGATGCCCATACACATAGATATACACATAGATATACACATACATACACACATATACACATACACTGCCCTTACAAACGCCTGCTAATACACAAATATATACACATACACTCCCCATACAAATGCCTGCCCATACACACACACATATACATATACACTGCCCGTACATACTCCTGCCCATACACACACATGTACACTGCCTATATACACACATATACATACACTGCCCTTACACACACACATCCACTGCCCTGCTCATAAACATACATATACACTTACACACGCCTGCTTACAAACACGAATATACACATACACTGTCCTTACACATGCCTGCCCATAGACACATACACTGGTCTTACACACACATATATGCACTACCTATATACACACAAATATACTGCCCTCATGCACGTCTGCCTATACACACACATCCATACACATGGATGCTTGCCCATACACACAAACATACTTGGTCACACTTGCACTTACAGCAACCCCTCCACTCTGTCTCCTACCCCCTTTCTCCCCATCTCTTACCTTTCTCCTCTTTCATCTTGTCTCTTACATCTGCCATCCTGTCGTCGAAGCAGAAGGTCTGTCACTCCAGACCTTTGCTTTGGTGACCTCTAAGCACTATGTGCCAGCAATCAATGCAGAGCACCGGGATACAACGTCATATTCTGGCCCTCTGCATCAATTGCTAGTGCACGGTAATTAGGGAGCATGGAAGCCAAGCATGGCAAAAGGAGGTTGTTTGGGGCAATGATGGCACAGGCAGGCTGTTTGGAGCAAATATGATACATGCAGGCTGTTTAGGGCGAAGATGGCACAGGGAGGTTATTTGGGCCAAAGATGGCAAGTCATATGTGTCCAATCTGGGTGCTGGGCAGATCCTGTGGATGCAACCTGGGTGCCAGGGCTGGCCTTTGGGTTTTGTGACCTGTGATCTGTATCTGAAGGTTTATGTTTTTCCTGTATTATTTATTTGATCTATACCTTCAATGCTGAGCTTGTGCGTGATTTTTCAGTTGCTCTGTACCTGTAATGCTATTTATGGATTATTTATTTAATCTATACATGGAAATACAAGGTTTGTATGTCTAATTCAGTTGATCTGTACCTGCAATGCCATGTTTAACTGTGTTGTTTATTTAATCTATACCTGAACTACATGAGGGAGTAAATGAGAGGTTTTGTACAGTGAAGAAGGGGACAAAGGGACTTTGAGGGCAATGACAGGGTGCCTGAACACCTAAAGCCGGCCTGCCCATGAGCTGCAAGTTGCAAGCCATGGATATCCACAGACCAAGTCAAACCTGGGCCCCTCTTACCACTTTTTGTTGCTGTCCTCAATAGGAATGCTCCCAAAGAGATTTGAGAGATGGAGGGAAACTAAAGAAATAAGGAAGGTTTTAGTGAAAGAACAAGTAAACAAGGGTGAAATTGTATAAAGGAAGTATTTGAAATGATGGAAGGATGTTAGTGTAAGGGAAATGCTTCTTACTTTTATCTTTCAAGCCCATTTGTTATAAGTGTATTCTATTTTAGAAAGGGAAAATACATGGTTTGTACAAAATATAATAATATGTGTATGTGTGTGGATGTACCAGTCTTTGTCTTTTGGCATTAGTTGTCCTTGGTTCCTTGCTTAGTTGTCCACTGTAAAGTTGTACAGTGGATAAAAAATAATGTCATAAACCAGCATCTACTAAGGTTTGTGTCACATAGTGGCATTCTTGAAGAAATGTATTTCATTGATAGTTTTATAATTTACGAATAAGACATTACTGAAATTACAGATATTACTGGTTATTCTATGGACTGTAAGTTTAATGCTATAAGGTCATGGGTTGAAAATTTGTAACATATGCCTTGTCCTGCTGCCTTTTCCAGCTGTGCGTGCTGACCGCATGAGAGGAGGACGTAACAAGTTTGGACCCATGTACAAGCGAGACCGTGCCTTGAAACAACAGAAGAAAGCACTAATCCGGGCTAATGGCATAAAACTGGAGACTGTCCCACAAATAGTGTCTCCAGCTCAGCATGACTACACCATCTCTAACAACATCCACACTATCCACCCATCAACCAAGAGCCTTCCTCCTAACCCTACCCCTATGACACCTGTAGAGTATGACCGAGGGTCGTATGGACCTTCCCCACCGGGAATGACTATGCCTAACCATGCACAACTGTCTGGCTATCATTACTCTTCATTTCCAAATCGTACCATTAAATCAGAATACCCAGACTACTATACACACATGCATGATCCAAATGCAGTGGGAGGTTATGTGTACCCTGAGGCCTACACAAACAGCTCCCCACCAGACATTCCCGAAGTGATCCTTAAACTGCTACAACTAGAACCTGATGAGCCTCAAGTGAAGGCCCGGATAGTATCATGTCTGCAGCAAGAACAGAGCAAAAATCGGCACGAGAAGCTTAGCATGTTTGGTTTGATGTGCAAAATGGCTGACCAGACACTCTTCTCTATAGTAGAATGGGCACGGAGCTGCATTTACTTCAAGGAGCTGGAGGTATTACTTTTTTTATGTTGTCTTTATATACAGTTTGCATAGTTCTAATATTTATCACTGTTTTTATTTATTTTAAATTATTAAATTAATTATGTTATAAGAGTGCCAAACCTCTGTTACCTGTTTTCATTATGCCATTGAATACATCATAAGATTTACCTAGCTTACCTAACATAGGACATGTATGAGAGGTAATGGATTTGTTTTGTGTAATTGATGCCTAACTACTTTTTAAAGACCCATCATTTATTTCTAAATTAATAACCCATTATAGTATTCCCTTAAAATGTTTTTTTTTTACACATTGACCACAATGTTTCTTTTAACTGTTTGTGAACTGTTTGCGCCTCCTATCAAATGAATGAAGGAATTCTGCAGAATCCCATCTCCATGCATTTGACGCTTTTCTTGGCCCCCTTAAGCTTGCAGGAGACCTGTTTGGCCGCATACATCTACTGCTAGCCAAAGCACACGTGTAGTACACTCACCACAAACCAGCTCCTGTGTTGGCTTGAGTGAGTGTCTATAAATAAAAATGTTTAGCTGCACAGGATTCTACTCATTAAAGAATTGATATTAAGGTATTTACAAAGTACTTTTATATGCATAGTTCATTGGTGGGTCTGTATAGGACAGTAAACCTTTAAATTGATACTACTATATCATTAGTAATCTCTATTGTAGAATATATAATCAAACCATTCTATTAGAAACAGTAAGAAATGTTGATGACAGTCGGCTAAAAGAGAAAGAGAGATATAAAGAGAGAGCGAGAGATTTTGTTCCATTACATGACACTTTATTTGGGTGCAAAATATATTGTCCACAGCTTTATTAACATATATACAATATTTAGAGGTCATTGTCAACCCAGCCACCCCGGTTAAAACATAATTAACAGTTTACTTCTTATTAACACTGACAATGACCTCACATAACCAATAAATTAACCATATAACAATGGCAGCAACACATACCAGGTGCCTCCACATTAACCCATTAACATATTGACCACAATAGGGGTATACCAAGACACCCCTACCAGACCGTTTAACCAAAATATAACTATGTAGGGGCATACCGAGACACCCCTACACCACCGATTTAACCAAACCACCAATGCAGGGGCATACCGAGACACCCCTACACCACCAACTTAACCCAAACACCAATGCAGGGGCATACCGAGACACCCCTACACCACCCCAGGTTCTGAGCCACAGGCCAGCTCTAAACCTACACCAATAACTTGAACCAAGTCAAATTATTAAACCAAAACATAACAAACCACCGTATTAGGCAATAATCCCCAACTATCCCCGCCGCTGTGACAAAACGGGGTAGTCACCCCCCACAACCCACCTTAAAGGGAGGGAGGGTGGGACAACCAGGATTTAGAAAAGTAGTTAAATGACCGTTTACAAAATGGTTGCCACTTATATACCTTGATAATAACCCCACCCATAACAACTTTGAACCAATTAAATTAAATCACTCCTTTTGCACACCACCTAGCTCTGTCAAGGCCCACTCCGCCTAAGCTGCGCTGCTCCATGGGCTTCATACAAATGAGAGATGAACAGATGGAGATTTGCATGCGGAGACTGTTAAATAAGTTGATGTCACAGCACCTTGCCATCTGAGTATTATTGTATCTTTTTCTATATGGAACAATGTGAGTTTATTTTGAGCATAATACAAAGTACGCTACACTCTGTTCCCAGAAGGTGCTTCTAAACCGCACTTAACTCTCTCTGAGCTTTTGAGAGACGACTGAGCATTTCTTGAAGTCATCAGCATTGACAGTGGAAGAAGATTGCTAATTTAGATATTTAACCTCTAAATTGCAGTGAGGAAAGCTACTAACTGCAAACCATCAACCTCACTGATAAGATACTAGTTGCAGAAAGGAGGTTCATTTATAGACCTATATTTCTGTTGTTTTGGGTGAAATATTGTGAAATAAATATTTTACTATACTGGTTAGAACACCTTATTTTCCATCTAAGGGAAAAATAAGTGATAGGGACCCGTTGTAATACAGGCAATGATACCTAGATATTTGCAGGCATAAAACATATCGTGAATGAAAAGATAAAACCTAAATTTCATGTGAATATGAATTGAATATGAAATAAACAAAAAAGCTACTAAAAAACACTCCTCCTCATGGTGTGAAAATACCAATCAACGAACCATTGGAGCGCATGTACATAAGGGAAAAATAATAAAAACAATAACTGTGCAATATAGTAAACCTATATGATATTTTATGTGATATGAAATTCATATAATATAAAATATCATATTGGTTTACTATATTGCACCATTATTGTTTTTATTTTTCCCTTATGTACATGCGCTCCAATGGTTTGTTGATTGATAAAACATATCGTGACTACATCAGCCATTTTGTGGTCACCGATGTGATATTGCTTTGCCTTGCCCACTTTTGAAATGTACAACAACAGCAGGACACGTTAACTAAACGGCAATACAGTTTTTGTTAATCAACATTAAATTGCATTTAGTACCCTAGCACACTGTTCGAATAAACTACACATGGCAGATGACATACTTTAATGGATGTTATCTAGTTCTAACCAGTACCCATACACACGACTATGATACCACCACCCCTCACACATTGTGCCAAGACTCCCACACCCCTAACCATACAGTACTGTAACATTATTAATGTTATCACCTATAGGTCTCTATGAAATTACTCTTACTGGCCTCTTAAAAAAGTCTTCCCTGGAAGCAGCAGTAGCTGTTCCCCAATTTTATACCCCCAACATGTCAACTGTTCAAAGTTTGACATCTCTGTTGAGGCTGTGGTTAGAGACAGGGCAGGGCACTTTGCGATGTCTTGATGCAGAACACTGGGATATGACATCATATTGCAGCATTCAGTGCATCATGAGTTGGACAAATGGTAGCTGTGACTGAGGTGTGTGGTGCAAAAGAGAATTGTTCAGTAGATTACACAGCTCAATGTACTGTCAGAGGAGATCCTCTGACCCCCTAACCGGCCCATAATCCTCACTGCCTACTAGTACATAGATGTAAAGCTTGACAGTACATAGATGTAAATCCGGTTCTCCGGCATGCCGCCAGATGGATCTGCCGCCACTCCATGGGCCTATATACACCATGGAGCATTGTGCCTAGTCGACACAGGCTCCCTAGTGATCTCACTCTGATGCAAAGCGCCGGCATATGACATCATATGGCGCGCCGCATTGAAGATGGCTGCTGCGCAGCTATGGCAGGTGCTGCCTTGGGTCAGACCTAGGGCTGAAATTGTGGAGCAGCTTGGCAGGCCAGTGCCTAAAAATTAACACTCGTGCTTAAAACGAGGTATCTAGGAGGTATTTCTGAGACATCTACAGCCAGACAAAGTGATTGAGAAGCAAGTTGTTTTCTGTCCTTGAGCAGAAGTGCGCCAGCTTGTCGCCCTTGCATGGAATCATATGATCTTACATGTGCTGATTTTGAAGCCGGAGATGTATTTATTTAGCTGCTAGCTTAATATCACAGTTTTACATTTCAACATTTTTTACTTATTTTCTCATACAAGAATTGAAAACGTACCGTAATATAACAGCTTTAAACTGGCCACAAGCTGCCGGTAAATGTCAGCGTTTCTGGGGCACCTGGTTGTGTCGCCTGCCTCATTGCACCATCGTCCAGCTTTTTTTAAAGAAAATATCAGTTCTATGAAATCAATCATCCATATTGATATAATAAGGACTTACTACAAGTTTGGCTGTGTTTAATGTTGAATAGGTTAATAAAATTATTTCTGGGGATTGTATCCCTTTAATAAATCTCCTGGTTATATCCTATTCAGATTATGGGACTCCTGTAACTGACTTAATTACATGTATAATTCAGCCATTCATAATAATAGATCATCATATACATTAGATAGTCGCTTTGTGTTGCAGGGTCTGAATATATGAATATGGAACATACCATTGAGAAATAAAGGGGAGTTCAATGTGCAGCTTGAGACCCCTTAAGTTGTCATAAGACGCACATAAAATAAGGAGGCCGATAATACGATTTGATCGTTTAGGATTTATTATCACAACCAAGGGCCGGATGTTAAAACAATAACTACTAGTCTTGTGAACTTTGCTATCATCCAACAGATATAACTGAAGGTTGGGAAATTGTGGATGTTAGCCAGAACCAATCTATAGTGTTCATGTAGAGGAACATTATGTATTGTCAGTCCCTGCACTTTTAGGCTTTATATAGTGAACCTTGATATATTGTCACATTCTGCACATTAACCAGTGCGCATTATTAACAAACAATAAAAATATTACTCCGTAATGATATCATAGAAAAAAAAATACTTTTATGAAGCTCTATGTAACCTTAAACCATTAACTCATAACTCATCTGTTTTTGTTTTATGTGAAAAATACACAGGGCAAGGTGATATTTTGAGAGAGCAGCGATATAGTGTTGTGTAGTATAAATAAAATATCTACTTGTGCAAAGGTGTAAGGTGTTCATTTTTTTGGGGGGGGGGGTGGAATGAGAGTACATGTCAGGAAGAGAAAAATTAAGGTTACATTGCATAACAAAAATAGTTGGGGCTCCCTCGCGCATGTCTATCCTGTTTTGAGTAGCCTAGGAAGTTCCCAGGTATGGCCATCAGAAGATGTGATTGGTGCCAATCCAAAGGGTCCACTTGTGGTCTTTGTAATTTTAAAAGTCAGATGTTAGCCTTCAGAAATTGAACTGAGGTTGTCTCTTTTTTTATAATAATCCGCTAATAAGCCATCGCCATTCCTTTTTGTCTTCTGGTGCCACGGGAAAAATGAGCTTTAAGCCAGTTTTACATTATGGTGGATCTAGCCCCGGCTAGAGAAATCTAACACCGACACAGAGAAATAAATCTGAATGTGACTGCACGCGCATGTTTATTGCAGATCACTGTTAAACTACAATGAAAAAAAAGGATAAATTGTGTTTTACATGCTTAAAATAAATTCCTGAAAAAGAAGGACAGCAATGAAACATTTTTACATTCAGAAAGCTACTATTGATTTATTTTGTACCTCTTTAAGTCTTTTAACTGTGGGGTTATAAATGGGAATGTGTCCTTGGCTGGGCTGTAATCAATGCTTTCAGTCTCTGTCAATTTCTTTGTAGTGATTTTGTTACTTTGCAGTTCAAAAATTAAATAAAAATAGCAGGAGTACCTATGTGATCTTTGTGTATATAACTGTGTTGACAATGAGTATTATAAATCAGAAAAATATGTATTTTCTACTAACATAGAGAGTTGATATCTTTATCGTTTTATCTTCGTTTTCTTTTAAGATATTAGGGGAATTTAGCCGTCATTTTTTATTGTTTAAGTCAATATGTTTGTCGCAAAGGATGCCTTAGAACATTTTTAGATACGGTTTTCCTATAAATGCATTATTTGCTAGAAAATTGAAATCCCAAATGCGGGATCTGCATTTGAAGTTATTGAGCCGGTCATGGCTTGGTATGGACCCTGGAGGGTGGCTCACTAAGATGGATTCGGCCACTGTATGAGAAGGGGGCCACATGGCAATAAAAGCTTTCTAAGGTCTACTTTGCATAGATAAAGTGTTTGGCTTGTTGCCTACTCCTGTTAATTGAGTTTTTTTCAAATAAGAGAAAGACAGGTATGGTGGAGCAAACAGTTAGAAGGGCCAGTCTCTTTCGGGGCTCATTTGGGCAGACTTTATTAAGTTTAGTAATTGTGTTGGGGTAAGGGCGTCTGGGGCCAAAAACCAGCACAGACTGCTTCCGTAGCCCTGTCTCCTTCTCCGACGACCGTTTCCGTAGCCCTGTCTCCTCCGACGACTGCTTCTGTAGCTTTGTCTCCTTCTCCGACAAGGAGAATTAACAGGAGTAGGCAACAAGCCAAACACTATATCTATGCAAAGTAGACCTTAGAAAGTTTTTATTGCCATGTGGCCCCTTCCCATACAGTGGCCGAATCCATCTTAGTGAGCCACCCCCAGGGTCCATACCAAGCCATGACCGGCTCAATAACTTCAAATGCAGATCCCGCATTTGGGATTTCAATTTTCTAGCAAATAATGCATTTATAGGAAAACCGTATCTAAAAATGTTCTATGGCATCCTTCGCGACAAACATATTGACTTAAACAATAAAAAATGACAGCTAAATTCCCCTAATATCTTAAAAGAAAACGAAGATAAAACGATAAAGATATCAACTCTCTATGTTAGTAATCACCACTATGGATGTTAGGCTTACTGGACTGTAATTTCTAAGCCTGGAAATTACAGTCCAGTAAGCCCAACATCCATAGTGGGATTGCTAAGAGGTCACCCAAGAAAACAGCTCAATGCAAAAATTTCACTCGCAGTGTTTAATATTGTGTATGAGTAATAAGTCATCTTCATTTATTATTTTTTTTATGAAACTGTATGCCACAAAGTAGACTAGAGGGATCCAGTGGGTACGATCTACCTGGATTTTTCCCAACTAGATTGGGGTATTATAACCATATACATGAATATTTAAGGAAACTACAAAAACCTGTCTACTGATATTTTCAGCCATTTAATTTTACAGACAACCACAGAACATCATCTAACTGGAACTGTCAATCGGTACAATTAAGAGGTAGAATGCATCATGTGCAGTGGTTTTGGTGGATGCGGTTAACAGTGTTTGGGTGCATTGGCATTTAGAGTTATAACTATTTAACTCTACCATAGGTAATGTTGATCCAGGGGAACAATCTGATTGAAGGAAGGAATTTTACCCGTTGTGGCAATTTCCATTTCCATTTTTGTGCCTCCTTTTTGATTGAAGTAGAAGATTTCAGCTTTATAAACTCGGTGTGCTTTTTTCAACCTGATGAATGTACAATGCTTTACCCGTTTGCTCATTAATTACAATTTTAATTGTAACTGCTCAGACCTGTTGTACAAGAATAACATAATACTTGTTCGTTAACGATGTCCCTTAGTAAACACACCGTGTCTAGTAAGTTGCCGAGACTTTTTAATGAATTGAAAGGTCCAGCTTTAATCTGAAATTTTATGACATTGCACTGTGGGATTTATGGATAAATCATACGCAGACCTTTTTGTCAATCAGAGGTTATCGCTCACATTGTACCTTGAAAGTGAAGGAATTACAGCATGGATGGGTACCTTGCATTAAAGGTCAAACTGGAGGCACATTAATATACGGTCAGTGTTATCGCTCCCAAAATTGGTCTCAGAATTTACTATATTTTGGACATCCATAAACAGTAATCAAAAAAAATCTCTCACACAGTTACGCATAGAATTGACATAGCGTCTCCACTGAATGAAAATATACCTTATATTTATCACCATATTTACTGGTTACCAGTGAGATGTTCTTAACAAATTGTCACAATCTGTGGACAATTATTAAAAGATATAAATCTAAGCGTTCCTTTGCAATATTATAAAGAACGCTGAACATCATTTGCTCATATGGTTCAATTTTATAACAGGCGTGAAGAAGGCAGACTTAGGCGGAAAACAATTTTCGTAGATCTCAGTAGGAAGCAGTTTAGGAAGAGCTCCTCGAAGCAATGTAAGTGCAAACCCACAGAGCTCTAGCCACTGCGGCTCTTTGCATTGTGCCGTCAAAAATAGAATAACATAAGTTCACCCCGTGTTTTTCACACACTTGAAGAACTCCTGTCTGTCCCCAGATGCGATGAGAGACAGCCTCTAGTGCAAACACTCCACATAAGAGTGCGTCCTGGGGCAATCCAAACAGCCGAGCTGCCGGATTCACTGCTAGCCGCGCAAAGCAAATTTTGTCCTATTGTATTCACAACAGCGACAACATCAGTTGACAAGAACGCCAATCGATTACATACACAAAGACATCCACCATAGTTTCCAGAATTTAAAACATGTTTGATTAAAGAGTTATCTTAATTTTAGGAAATATGTATCCTCCTCATCCTTTGTGATGTTAATCATACTATTAAATCCATTTCCACGTATAGCCACGGGAACGTCTAGGGTAATAATAGTGTTAGACGATGGGTATACCAACACTCAGGCTTTTGTGGACTCCTGTGCTTGTGTTTGTTTGAAAGGACATGGATTGTGAACACTAGGCATGTATCCCGTCACATATTCCGCCCAGCGGTATTATTCTGCCACTTGGCTGGGGTTGTCCCTTTGGCTGAATGTTGAACGCTTGCTCGTTTACAGTAGCCTATCAAGAAAAATTTGAATCAGGAATTGCAGATCTGCCTGACCTGTTGTCAAATGGGTTGTAGCCTCACTTGCACCCTCTATAGCCATTGTTCTTTAAATCATTGTTGTACCAATGATACCAGGAATACCATTTTGGGGTTATTTGTGAAATGCACGTTATTGTCTTCTTCAAACATTTTTACCTTTTAATTTCAGACACCCTTACAATGAGGTTCCCTTTCCACCCTCTAAGTAGTGTTGTGCATTGTTTTAATGGGATGAATATTTAAGATTCAAATGCTTGCTTGCTTACTAGGTTATTAAAACCTATAAGGTTCTCAGGCAGGCAGTGGGCATCACAAAATCAATCGTACTCCTTATGGGACCTGAGGTTTGCCAGTCTCTCTTTTTTGCTTTTATTGCTTGTACATCTTTCTTATGTCAATATATTACTTATCCTTTTTATTTTGTTGGATAACTCATTTAAATTGACTCTGAAATCTGCTGATTTATATACAAACAACAATAGCATGATAGATTAGATATGTCTTTTGGTACAACACTCTGTATTGAAAGAAGCGCAGCAAGCACATTATGTAATTAGTTTATTCTTACGGTCTCTGTGTTCAAATAGAAACTGAAGAGTTCATTCTGTGTTCCACTTGACACCTTTCTCTTTCCGTTTGAGTTCCAGTATAGAAAGCAGATGGTAAACACTTATAACCAGGTGACCATATGGACAGGGTCTGGGAACAGAATGAGCCCGCTCTGTGTGACAGACCCTGCTGGTAACGTTGTAAGTCAATGTAGAAATGTGGTCACAAGTGCTATTCATTAGCATGTTCGGTGTTGGAGCATTCAGAGTCTGAACACTTGTGAAGCCCTCGCTCCAAATGGCATCTACACACAGAAAACATTGATGTCATTATTATAGTTGGTGGAAAAGAAGATTATGCCTCTGGTTCAGTTTTGCAAATAATGAAAATCAAAATGGTTTACAATATAAAAATTAAATATTCAGAAGAATACCATTGGAAATGGTAGAAGGCTCTGTAATGACCAATTTATACTTACATTAAGTAGTCAAGATTTTCTGGTAGGTGTTAGATGACAATCTTGACTTATGGAGATGGTCAACAGGACTGGAGCGGCAGGGGAAATGAATCCCTGGCACAATGCCAACAACTAATACATATGTCATCTAAGAACAATTCTGTAATGTGTGGATGAGGGTATTCAATGAAGTGTGTTGGAGACATATTTCTTTACACTGTAGAAAAGGTGTCTTAGCAGGGATATGTTATCATTATATAAATATATATGGGGCCACTCCGAGCACTCTGGCATTACTGTTCATTAATAGGACAAAAGGACTAGATTTTATCCATTCAGACTTGAAGAAAGAAAGTTTCACCTTAAGCAGCAAACTGGGTTATTTACAGTATGAATAATTGCTTGATGATTTTTTAGCGAAGAAGAATATACAGGAATATAACTGGTTATACTGGCACGCTTAGTTGATCCATGAGAATGCAGATTTTTTTGGACTCAATACAGATTTTCTTTTCTTTTTGAGGTGCAATTGTGTTTTGCTTCTCAATCAACTGCAGGATTGAACTCGATGGTCTTGTGCCTTTTTACATTTAAATTACTGTGTTACTATCTACCTCTTTGTGACTTATCATTTTGTATTTTTTTTAAACTATTGGTGAGATATTAAATTTAAAACAAGAATAAGGAGTTGCAGCATTTTTGTCTACCACCGGCAGATGTGACATTTTCTGTTCAAAACGAATCATCCATGGACAAAGAGACATTAGAAAAGAAAAAATGTCGGTGCGCTAAGCTAGTCACAGGCTCAAATAATACAAATGTATAATACGAGGCCTACCAAACAGGTGTAAGCATGCTGCAAGAAACAGTGTATTGGCTGTACAATGTATACAAGAAACAAAAACTGTCTCTCATTTATATTATGTTTATATATTTGTTGCCAACTTTATTAGGGTAAGAAGCGCAGACAGTTTTTGTTTCTTGTATAAAGAGACATTAGAGTCTGCAATGTCCTTGTGTCCCTTGTGCACCCCATGTGTGGTGGGTAGAGGGTTGATGAAAATAATCACTAAAGGGAATCATGGAGGCTTCATCATTTTCCAATGGGACGAAGGGGGTTAAACAAAATCATATAGACTACAGTTACCCTCCATTCCCTACCAGTAGAATAAGGAGGAATTCAACTATAATCAAAGGAACATGCAATGCATCCTTTAACCACATGGGGCCACTGGTGCACAGGGGTATACAAACATGCTAGTGGCCATTTTTTGCATATCTTCTTTTCTTAAGCTTCTGGGTTTTTCATTTTATTTTTGGAGTATCCCTGTTCCTTTAACTGAAAATGAGGACCAAGGTCTCCAGTGATAATTGCTGGATGTCTTTCCATCTTCCTGGGACCCAGTGGTGCACTGGATGGGCCTTCTTTCATCCTACCCAGATATATATATATATTTATTATTTTACTGTTAACCCCCTCCATTACACAAGAGGCACATGTAAGCTTATACCTCCCCAAAAAGTTGAATTAACCCCATCCCACTAGGAACAGAAAGAGGGGCAACAAGAGGCACAGGCGTGTTCTGTGTCACCAATAAGTTATTTTATTAGATTCCTAACCATCATCCCACTGGGGTGATGAGGAGGCAGGAGTATATTTCATTGACCCCCTTCCTCACAAAGTGAGGGAAGAAGGAGGCACTCGTCAACCAACTTGCATAAACTTACGTTGTAGTGAATAGTCCCATTTGAAAGTTTTCTGCTTTTCATAACATTGTATGGCTGATGCTGTACTACAGAAACCACTAGCAGGAGACGAGTATCCTACATTTCAGACAGTTTTTGATCTTTAAACTATGATCGATTTTTAGAGATATCAATATGTTGGGAATGTCATTGGTTTCTTGGTAAAACGTTCATAAGAAGCTCAAAGGTTGTAAAGGGAAAGCTTCAAGCTCTGCCTAAACCTTTCCTTTCAAAAAGTCAAGAAATGGGAGAATACCTACCTAATATCTTCTCGAAACTGCTCATTCCATAGGGCATTCCCTACACGAAGTTGAACTTTTATTTTCTAAAATCTAGAGATTTATGCTATTTATCATTCTGTTTCACTGACAGGTTCTTAAAAATAATGTGCATTCCCTATCTTATACTTCCGATTTGTATTTAGCTATATATATATATATATATACCAGGCATAGATGCTTTGCACAGAAATACAAGCTTACTTCCCTGAGTTTGCTTTTTGACTAACGCGGTGTATTGACACATAGTACACAGCTCTGTGGCACATATCTTGTGCTTGTATCATTCTTACCACTCCTAGTTGCCTGGGTGATGAAGCTAGAACAAATTATCCCAAATCGTGTAGAATAACCTTTTGTATGCCAGGTGCTAGCAGTATTGGCACCTTTTGGAGAAATGCCAGGTGAGCAATTAAAAAAAAAATCAGTGACAAAACCTAACATTATTTTTTTAGGCATTCTCAAAATAACAGACATGCCATAGGGACAATAAGCCTTTGGGATGGCTTGATTTCACCCCTTCTTTACTGAGGTTGTATTGTGCCTAAAAACCTGAGACTTTATAGCATTTTTATGCTATGCTTCCTTAACCATGATTCTCCTTTTTTAATTTTTCATACATGCACACAAATTATATATTGTTTTTTTTCAAGGACAGATAGAGCTTTCTTTTGATGGCATTTTTAGAATAGTCCAACATTTAGTATGAATAATGCACTAAAATAATTAAAATCTTTGGGGGGAAAAACGCCAATTTTTTTCAATTTGTTTTTTTTTTTATATAAAAATGATCTCCAAACCAGTTTAGTTGACCAAAATACTACAAAATATATTAATGGAAGTGTCTTGATTTTGATAAAAACTGGTCAAAATGTATTCGGCTGCTTCTCTAGATTACAGAAATACCTTTCGTGCAAAGCTGTTTTTTTATGAGTTTTGGAAGTTACAGGGCACAAAATGGAACATCCCCATACACTTTCACTGCCCTATATTGAGGCTGCTGATTGGTCCCCAACCAATCTGCAGCACTCACTATTCATGAATGGATCCTCATGTTCATTTAAAACGTGAGGTATCCATTCATAATGGAAGTCTTGCGTGATTATGTGAGAGTTCCAGCACTGGGAGGGTTAATGGCAGCCAAGGCAGTCCTCATGCTGTTTCATGCTGTCATGATTTTGGGTCACTCTTCTCATGACAGCATGGAACATCATGAAGGTTTTAATGAGTTAATCTAGAAAAAATAAATGAAGTGGATCATTATAACAAAACAAAAATTGTTCTCAATAATTCTTTTTAGCCTTCTAGCTCAGTGTTTTTTGGTATGCGTGGCACTTCGACTTAGTAATTACTTGGAAAGAAAGCCTCCTTCCTAAATCCTGTTCCAATGTAAAATAGAATTGTAGGTACTAAGTCCCATTAAAAGTAATAAACACACATGAAATGAACACTTCTTAAATCATTAATACTGATTTACCTAATGCATTGAAATAAGACATATAAGTAAAATGGGTTCTGTATATTCTTTATTACATTAGATAATAGCATCTAGCTATTGAGATAGACTTTGTAAAGTTCTATATTGAATGTACTTATTTTAAACTATCCATGGTCCTGAATTATCAATCTAAGTAGTGCCATGTATGCCAGCAGAGTTACATTTTTAAATACTGCCACTACCACGAAATATAAACCAAAAAAATACTCTATGCTTGGTGGAAACCGGTTTATTAATGCCATTGGTTGTTTCTATGAAAACTTAAAATTAGAGTTGAATGTTTATCCTTCAAACCATCCATATGCTTCATCATAACTAGACATGGAAATTTAACCCATCAATCACTGTACTGCACTCTGTATCCCTGTATAGGTCAGTTTTTCAAGGGCTGAATTTCCATATAGTTTCTTGTCACTGTGTTCATCAGAAGGAAAATTAATCAGCTTCAGTTCCTCCTGAAGTCTGAATGAATTGTGTGTCAGTCCACCTAACAGTTCTGATACAAAATGTTTTTCCTGAGACATTAATCTGCTCAGCTGCCTAGACCTCTACCCAACCCATGCTTCTTGTAGGTGACAGGGCGCTCGGCAATTTATTGCTTTATGCCGGACTGTGGACGTGAGGGCCCTATGTCTTGCATCTAGATCATCTATGAGCAGAACAAGGAATTTATGAGGTGCTTGTGCCAATGGCAATATGATACCTTGCTTCATCATGAAGGCTTCTCAGATTTTAGGTTTTTTTTTTAAATCAATTTCCAAACGCTCTTTGCATTTGAATATTACTTATTTTGTGAGTAAATGCATTGAGTATTAAAATATTGACTTCAGAAGGAGATTACCTATAGTCACTTACAGTTTGTGCTTTCATTCTGTACACATTGTGTATAATACAGTAAGGTTACCACTAACGTTTATTTTCGTAATCGACTAGCTGGCCAATTATTTTATGGAATAATCGATTAATCGGATAAAACAAATTACATTTTTGTTCTTTATTTAAAATCATTTAATGAACAAATTGAGTGTTACAAACAAACTGCCGGATCAAAATTGTTTGTGTGTGTTTCAAAACTTAAAAAACAAGTAGTGATCAGTGTGTATCTACAATATAGGTTAGTTATTTAAAGGGACATTACAGGGAAATGTACAGAATGCAGTAACGTAAGTTGTGTTGTGTTTGTGTATAGTGAAGTTTGTTGCTTTTGGTTGTATTTACAATCTGCTTAGCTTTGCTTCTTTGCCTTCTTCCTTAACAACCCTTAAAATCTACAGTAACATCACTTTTTATGATTCTTGGACAGTGAGTTGGAAGGCAGACCAACATCCACAATGCAACTCTTTAGAGGCATTACTGAGGAGACATAAGCAAAGTTAATTAATTAAATTGATTCCTTCGGGTTGGGGTACATGATAATGTTAGGTTCTTCCTTTATGTACAATCACTGAAGCTTTATCAATGGTCCTCAGTTCTGCACCTGTTGCATTGGTTGATCTTCCTCAGGGAATATAATATATATATATATATATATATATATATATATATACACACATTTACATATATATACATGCCTGATTACCCCAGAATCGAGGCAAAGTGAACTCTGGGAATGACCATTCTTATATTGCATCTAAACAGGCTCTTAACTTGCTTAGGCATGAAATGAAGGAGAAAAACACTGTATGCGTATAAGATGTTATATCTTCATTACTGATGCGATAAAAGCAATGCTGACCTGTAGGGTAAATTGTTAGTTATTATAATTGTAAATAATTAGTCATTATTAAGAAGTAATTTCGTTAGTTATTACAACAGTGGCGTAACAATTAAATCTCAAATTAGATACCAGTCCACTTTTTATGTGATGGGCAGCAACATATGCAATGTATATGTGTTGCTCTAAAAAAAATGGCTGATCTGGCAACCCTTCTTAGATCAAGGAAAACAGGAAATCTAAAAAAACCTCAAAACTGGTTTGTTAGCCCATATCACAAGATGCTATTCCTTAAACATTGAAATATGTTCTTTACAAGAACCTTTTGGATAAATTACCATTTTAATACAAAATGGAAATATAAGTGGCATTCACTCGATAATTGTAAGATTGTATCTTTTTTTCAAGATCTTTTGCTTTATATGTAGGATTTAAATCACCTCTTCAATGCGCTTAATACATCCCGTGTATATATGTATGTTTTTCCTTTTCAGCACCCTGTATTAAATAAGGCGTACTTTGTTAAGATATACAGCAGAGCTTTTTCATTTTGAAGGATTTTCATCAGCAGTGTAATAAGGTACATACTGCAATCAGAAAGAAAGTGGCTTCAAAGGTGCTTTTAATGTGGAATAAAGCATGGGAATAGCCCTGATAGGAGAACCTTAACACGTTTCACACCTTCACTGGCATAAGCTTAATACATTGTGCAAAAAGTGCAAATAAATACTAGGTGGACTTAACGAAACAACAAATCAGTGCAATTCATTACAACAGATGTAAAATAGTGATGAGCAATGAAACACATTTTAGGCAAAACAATCATATTAAAAAAAGTTAATGTATCATTATATTGTACAAAAAAATGTAAAAATCTATTTATGAACCTATTGAGGGAAAAGTATGAAGTTACTAATTTCATCCCACTGGCTAATAATACAATATAAACAAGTTATAATTTTCCATTCACAACCACATGACAAAAGATTTAGGATTTATTAAGAAATCTTATTGCATAAGCATACATATAATTACTAGTTAAGTGTACCCACAATAAGGAACATTTTGTGTCATAATGTGAATTCATTTCTTGGGGTTTGATTATTCCAAGGATACAAACTAAAACCGTTTGGAGGTAACATTTTAAAAAATGTAGTATCCATCTCTTGGGATTTGCTTATTCCAAGGATACCAGCTATCGGTACAACAATTATATCATATGGATACAAATGTTGTGCTATAACTTTCCTAATCCACAACAAAGAAAATCACAATAGATCACATATATGTAACGTATTAGTATATCAATGACTGCTAATTAAAAGCTCCCATATATTTATTAAAAAAAAACAGCTTAAATCATTTTCCACATATTTCCTTGTGCCAAGAGTGAAGGTCTAGAACGAGACACGACGGCATAGATTACAGCAAGAGCTCCCTGTTCTAGACCCCTATGGATACACTCTAGAATTGAAAAGAAAAATACTCGTGGTTACCTGAACTACATTTAAAAAAATGTTTATTTAAAGTATTTGCATCATTTGAAATGTCATTGAGATGTTCCTGTATGTGACATTTAATCTACAATCCCACACACCATTGAGATGAATGCGTTTTAATTGCCTTCTCTGAAAGAAATGTATTTGTTTTGTAAACAGTGCGTGTGATGAGTTGGGTCAAGTAGTTTGCAACAAACAGTGATTAGCATAATAATTCAACACTTAGCTTGCCATACCACTGACACTGAAAATTGTACTTTCAACTCTTCTGAGCTGCAACTGCGGGAGCTCAGAAGACAGGGCACCATGTGAGGTAAGAGAGAGTGGAGGGAGCAAGGACAATATAGGGGGAGACATGTAGAGCTGTGAGAGGAGTGCTGCGAGAGGTAGAGCTGTAAGGGGGTGAGGGAGAGAATGAGTGTATGTTAGATTTGTGCATTTGGATTTGCACATACGTACGTTTGGTGTTTATCCGATAACCAGGAGGGTTCAGGTCAATACAAGCAGGAACAAATGTCAAAAATGTCAAAATTCCAGTTGCCAAGTTTAGCCACCATTACAAGCCATTTTGGCACTGGTGAGAGGGACAGTGTGTAGGAGGGTATGTATCAACAACTGATGGGTAGAAGTAGCCAGAAAATGGGGTTGGTCTCATTGATGGTTATGGCTGTGATAGATGGGTCCAACAATCTGTGGAAGTTTTTCCTTACTTTTATCACTCCAAAGTGATGGCCAATCAGCATTTACAGGGGGAAGGGACAAGAATTAGATATTGCTGATGCCATTTTAATTTGTCAGTCGCAGCAGTTACAGACTAATAAGACTTGGAGTGTGTGTGGAGTGTGGACAAAATAATAATTCATTAAAAATATTGGTGACAAAATTAGCCATTTGACTATGCTTGCACACCGTGTGATTTAGGGTTTTGTACCTGAATTGGGTTTACCACATTAATGCTACCAGCAAAACAATAATTCATTGATAATATTGGTGTCAAATTAGGAAGGACAGGGCACTGTGCAATGTGTGACCTCAATCCCATTGAACACTTTTGGGATGAACCGGAACAGAGATTGCGAGCCTAGCCTTCTTGTCCAACATAAGTGCCTGACCTCACAAATGCTCTACTGGATAAGTGGGCATAAATTCCAACAGAAACGCTCCTGAGTCTTGTGGAAAGCCTTCCCAGAAGAGTGGAAGCTGTTATAGCTGGAAAGGGGGGACCAACTACATCTGCTGTCACTTGGCATCGCTACATCTATCACCACTACTGTCTTCAGGTCCTTGTCTACCACCACAATGTCGGGTTGATTGGCCAGTACCTGCTTGTCGTCTGAATCTGGAAGTCCCAAAGGACCTTAGCCCTGCTATTCTGCAAACCTTTCCCATTTAAACTTGGGAAACTGGGTCTAAATTATGGTGGTAGTAGGGATGGTTTTGAGGCATCTGTTGGCATCTTCTAGTATACTCGGCGATTGTCCTTCTCCACTGAGCCTTGGTATTCAACCTTGAGGGTTGACTGTAGCAAGTTTATCCATGATCTTATGCCTCATCTCAACTGCTGTGCTCTGTAATGGCAGGTTTGGTAGTGAAGTTTCAGCTTCTGGTGTCAGTTGCAAGGTTTGTTTTTGTTCTGGGTTTCCTTGCATCGATGGGACTCCTCGGATACGGGTTGTACTGTGTAGTTGGTGATTCTCAAGTTCACTACGTTGAAGATTGGTTAAAAGCTGTTTCTCACTTAGTGTTGATATAGGTCTCCTATCCATCCATAGTTTTCTCATATGCTTCATATATCCCCTCCCATTTGGTGTGCTGTGGTAGTAGTGCTCCAGCAGTTCCAGGTTCTCTTGTCTTGCCCATGTATGGTTTGTTCCAGTAGCACCCTTTTCGTCAGCAGTTAATATTATGTCATATAGCCCTATGTTATATTGTATTTGGAAACGTGACTCACTAAATAGAAAATTTACTTAGATGTGAAGAGATGAAGACTGTTAAAACCAGTGTTATTCTATGGAACTTGTACACCAACCACATGCTAAAACTCCAAAAAGGCATTATTGGCAATTTCTGTTGATCATTGGTAATCATTCCCTCAATGGCGGAACTGAAACTCCTAGGATTATTGTCCAACCTTTAGTAGCTGAGCATCGTAAGAGTTAAAGTCTCAAAACAACTGTTGGCATCTATTACAGCAATCTAATCCCTATATAAATATTATGTACAATATGTAATGAATACTAAAAAGAAATTGGATACAATTGTATTAAAGCTATTATTGGTTAACAAAACAATTTGAATCATATTCTTAAATTATGCTCTGAAAACCTTGTGGCAAAGGACAAATGTCTATTGATTCAGATACAGGGCTTATTATTCTCATTCTATATAGGCAAATTGTCATATTGTTAAATACTTCATTCTTACTTGACAAGGTTATCAGTTTAATATTTTATAGGACAATTCATTGCAAAAGAACCTTATTGTAACTGACAGCAGTGATAATATAGAAGTAAGGGGCATGAAAAAGGAGATTTCTTCTTATTATATGAGTGTGCTGTAAACAGGCTCTTCTGCTGCTTTAAAAAAGTAAAAGTAACTCCCTTAAGTAAATTGTTGTAGTTTTACACATTTACACAATATTTAATTAACACATTATTGCAGTGACTATTCCATAATAATAATAATTCATTTTGTGAAATGATTATTCCATACAAGACATAACAACTTGATAAGCCAGAAATGTAAGATCCGGACACACAAAAAGAAATTATTTGTCTATCTCATTTTCTAAAATTACCTGCCTATAGCCAAATTATTGATCTTGCGTAAAAGTCAGAGCTGACTTATCCTAAAGTATATTCCACACATTCATCTATATGAAGCTGCACGCTTCCTTATATTCCCCATTCCCTCTATGTTGGTTAGACCACACCTGGAATATTCAGTATAGTTTTGGGAAGCAGTTCTTGAAAAAAGACATCACGAAACAGAAAAGGCTCCAGGGACTAGCAACAAAATGAATTAAAGGAAAGATCTCCACTGTGAAGACAGGATTTTTAAACTGGGTTTTTGCTTTAGACCATATCACTGGGTTCTTTAAATTAAATGGTATTTTATCCTTCCTACTAAGCCAACATGCCAATGAAATGATGGGTCAATCATGGGAACTGCTGCTACGTGAGAATGCAATTCAAGTTAAGGAGCACACATGCCCTACTGAAGCTACTGCCCTGGCTAAGATTGGAGGTTGCCCCAGGTAGCAATGCCCCTGTACCCTTTTCTGTCTCCAGCAGCAGGTATGATATGAGCACGGGCTCAGACCATTGCCCTTTCCCTAGGCGACAAGACCCCCGAGTCTGCATACTCCCAATGTCTACTAGTTAAATGACTTGCATGGCTGTACAGAGACTCAGGCTGCCAACCGACAGCTAAGTGAATCAGATGTATTTCTCAGTGAACCACTGCTCAGATTTCCCTGATATAAGGATCAATGACGATGACTATGTTTGATACCAGAGATAGCCACCAATTAATATGGCTTACTCTTTGATATACTTCATTCTGAGAGTCTTATCATGTTGTAATGAATACAGAATACAAACAAATGAAACTAATTTTTTATGTAGATACTGTTACATTGTTTGTTAAATGACATCTTTTTGTTCAACAGGTCAGTGATCAAATGATTTTACTGCAGAATTGCTGGAGTGAACTGTTGGTGTTTGATCATATCTACAGGCAAATGCAACACAGCAAGGAGAACAGTATCCTCTTAGTTACTGGCCAAGAGGTAAAATATAAGCAAATACTAATATAGATGAAGCCTGTTTTCCTTCTGCATGGTTTGAACAACCTTGTGAACTTTTTTTAAAGGCAATAGTTCAAAGAAGGGGGCTTAATGGTAACCTCACTTACCCCCAAGAGTGACATATATATATCAACATTATATTTAAAACCACCATTTATGTATTAATTGGCTAGCTGCCCAACACAGCTGGTCTGTGCCATCATTGCCCCCAAACAACTTGTCAATGCCTTCTTTTCCCCTTGCCTCCTTCCAACATACAACATATGTAAACACACGTCCACAAATTATATACATATTAACTAACACACATGTAGACATACATGCTTACACACAATTACACATCCATGCTCACACCCGTACACATCCATGCTCACAGGCACATAATTAGACATCCATGCTCAGACACGCACCCAATTACACATCCATGCTCACACCCGTACACATCCATGCTCACACCCGTACACATTCATGCTCACACCTGTACACATCCATGCTCACAGGCACATAATTAGACATCCATGCTCAGACACGCACCCAATTACACATCCATGCTTACACACGCGCATAATTAAACACACATGCTCACACACACAAGTACACATCCATGCTCACACACACAAGCACACATCCATAACCACATACATACACACATACAAACACATACACATACATGCCACCCCCACTTACCTCTCATCGCAAACTGGGCTTATAATTCCCAACTATGTATATAACGTATAGTGACATTCAGATGATATAACAATCCCTAATATTGCTTTTAAGTAGTGAAGTGTGGCTGCATATCTGTAGGTGCTTTTGTGGACTACAACTTCCATCACCCTCAGACAGAGTGATGATGGGGTAATGGGAGTTTTCTGCCACAATAGTAGGATACTAGGGGTGCAAAAGAGTGATTTTGCCATTCCTCTGTCTGCCTACCCTGTGATATGTTCTGTGCAACATCTGTTCAATACATGTATCCAGAGGGTGCTGTTAAAGTCTCCATCATCCCAATGCATTATGATCACCACTATACCCCTTCAAATTTAAAAGATTTCCTTGCTTATGATACAACAGTGACACCAAGGCATCAGAGGATTGATAAATGACATCACCCTTAGTTCCCAAGGCAGACTGCTGTAAATGCTGGGTGCACATGGGCAGCGCTAAAGCAGATGCATCTTGTTTAGTTTGGTTTTTTCACTAGGTTTCAGAATTGTTTTGACACAAAATGCACAAACAATGATCTTGCAGATCGATACAAAGTGTCCACAAACACAGGCAGGGGGGCTTTGTCAAGCCTTTCACCGGCACTCAATAGGGGGGGACAGTGTGGCGAGGAGCAGCGTGTTTCTCAGGAGAAGATACATCCCCCGTCTGTATTTACAGAAAGATCTGTGAGAACTGGCTGCAGAAAGTAGTAGGTAACTAACGGCCACTTCCACGCCAAGCGGATTTTACATCTGAAAAGCAGTAGTTTATTTTAAAACTAGTTTCTCATACATATAATCTATATTAACAACGATAAAAAAAGTATATTTTATTTAGTTAATTTCTTAACGCTCATTTCAACATATTTGCTCTTACTGTTATGTTAAATACTTTTAGATACTAATTCACATATTCACTTCAAAGGGAACACTATTCAGAACTGATAAGCTTCAGCAGTCTAGCAGCGAGAGAATGGCAAGCAGGGGGCGCAGCCGCTGACACCCCCATAACCAGCTACGAAAAGTATGAGGCACAGCCACTGACACCCCCATAACCAGTTGTGCAACCATTCGTAAGGAAGTACACATATTTTCAGAGTACTAAATAATGTGAAATAAATACAAAAGGCATACTTAAAAAAACTAATTAAGGATAGATTTCAAAAACAGATCAAATACAGGACAGCAGATAAACTAGGAATTCAGCCATCAATACAGTATAATGTCAGGAAGCAGTTGCTAAGATTGGCGGCATAGGCTTCTTGTGCTAAATATTTTTGTCCACCCTGGCCGATCTTCCTCTCTCCTACTCTCGTTCTAAGCCACCAATTGCTGGGGTCACAGGTAGTATAAAGCAGACACTCTGGGCTCACTCAGCCATTGCAGTGAAGCGATAAAGTTGTACTAAGGCTAAGTGAATATAAAACAATACAAAGCTTTTTTTTCCCTGCATTTGGTTTAACAATGGTAGATCTATTAGGCAATTAGCCTCCCTAGAACTCTGCAGCTCTTTGTGTTTGGTTGAACATGCATCTGATTGAATTAGTTGGAGTCAGCTCCAGCGCTGGCTCTGTGAACACTATGGGCGGGTGTCCGTTCAGACTCCAGTGTGCATTCACAGCCAATCAATGAGAAACATTGTCAGACAACTGGAGTGAAGCTGCAGAGCTGCAGTTTCTTATTCAGCTATGTGTCTTTTTTAGTTTTCTTCCTGTTGGTGAAGAATTCTTTAGGCTAAATAGCTGCTCAGGGTTCCCATTGATTTATGGTAGTGGATCATTGTTTTTGTACTATTACGGAACCTTTAGCAATATCCAATATTTAACATTTTCTTCCTCCTTGGTTCGTGGACAAATACATACTGATGTGTCTGGATTTTTCAAATATGTAACATGTTTTGGAGTTTATGTGTATAAAAATGAACACAGTGGGTGCTATTAAACTCTAAACACCTCCAAAATGTATTGTTTACCCTTCTTGGAAGCCTGATGGAACCTAATTCAGCATGGGCAGAACCAAAATCGACATGAGCAAAAAGTGCAGAATTTTGTTTGGGAAAATGGATGTCAGAAAAACTAATTTGTTGTTTTCTTTCGCCCTTTTCAGATTGATATGTCGAGCATTTCCTCTCAGGCTGGATCTACTCTAAATAACTTGGTTCTGAGAGCACAAGAGTTGGTTCTACTTTTACACTCTCTACAGGTGGACAGGCAGGAGTTTGTTTGTCTCAAATTTCTTATACTTTTCAGTCTGGGTGAGTACAAGATGGATCTGAAAAACGGAGAACTTTCAATGTGAAGAGAGATTGGTCTCTTGTGTGATTCTATGCATTAACAAACTTTTGTGTATCCGAAAAAAGGTTGCGTATACTGTAATAACTAAGAGGTGGGTAAGCTAGCTAGAGCATAGCAAAATATAAACTGGATCTAGACATTAAAAGTAACTAATTCTTGAAATACCTAAACATGTCTGGAAAAATGTAACGTTCAACCACACATACCCACCCTGGAGCTGCTGGCCTTAAAGTGCCGGGGTCATCCCTAGTCCAGAACTAATAAAAGTTAAGACTTTCTATATTATTTATCATCAAGCTGTATCTTGTAAATTTGCTTGATATACGGTATCATCCCTAGGGTCATCCCTAGTCCAGCGCTAATAATAGTTAATACATTCTATATTATTTATCATCAAGCTGTATCCTTTTAATTTGCTTGATATACAGTATAATGAATTTGTTTTATTATACTAACCAAGATATTTTAATAGGAGGGCATTCCAACCAAGAAAATAAAGTTTAGTGAGGAAAAAAAAACTCTGCTGTGGATTTATCTCCATTATTCGGTGGGAGGACAGAGAGCCGATTACATAGTGGAGTCTAAACTTAGTCTGCAGACACTGTAAGATAGCTCACTCACTAAATGTTAATTAACACAAAGAAAGGCTTGAGGCATCAACTTGTAATTTGTCAAGAACATGAAAACAACATTTATTTAAAAAAAAAAAGAGATAGACTAGTTCCGCAGAAACTGAAGACAAAATCATACAATCTGTATTATTAAAAAAATTTAACTGTTTGGCTTCCAAGATTAATATTTGTAATGAGTAAACGTGAAACAATCAGCAGGAATATTCTGTTTGTTTCCATGGTAACTTCTCCACACTTAAAACACTGTAACATTGTTGCCCAGTGCATACCTAACGTTTCATGACACTCAAAGGATTAATGTCTTCATTGCTGGGGGCCACTAATGCACTGCCCTTCGTGTTTAGCAGGATTGTGTATGCTTTGGTTAATATTCATAAATATTTATAATGTGTGCTAATGATCTATTTTTTTAATTATTAAATAAGCCTGCTTACATTGTACGGAAATCTGTCTATGTGTATTCTTCTGACAACAGCCATCTTAACTATATATACCTTAGGATTGCATGATTATACCTCCCATGACAGGAGATGTGAAGGAATGTGTTTTGCTCTCATTTTATTAACCCTGGCTTTAGTCAGATAAAAAAAGTCTTACATCCTATTGAAATATCTAGAAAATAATGAAACTGATGTGAAAAAAAATCACATGCTATCTTTATGCAACAAGCTGTGTCACATGATATAGACATGATATGCTGCCCTGGGCCCTCAGAGCATCGGTATATGACATCATTTTCCAGTGATCCGTGTCATAAAGGTGCTCAGCTCCTTTTAATACATTCTTTGCAGGCCTCCATAGTGTAAATAGGCTGAGCTGTAAGCGGCCCTTCTTTAATAATAATAAATAATGAAAGTAGTGTATGCTGAGTATCAGTTAAGTGTTTTCTTTTGTAACTTATTGGGAACCATATCACCGTGTTCATACATGTCTGTATGTGTAGCATTTTGTTTCTGTGGGAATTCAAATGTGAATTTTTGTTCCAAAATAGACCATGTTTCTAACACTTAATCCTAAATCCATACGCAGAAGGAAATACAGATACCTTTCAGCATAACACCACTGTTGACAGTGAGTTTTGGAATAAGGTCCTGCCATAAGCATTAGAATGTACGTCATACGGGCTGCATTAAAACTGTCACTCCATGGGAACGAGAGATTTCTCATCACCGCAGAGTCTCCGATAAATCCTGCTTAGACTATTCAACACATATTGTTTCCTGCTTAGACAAAACAGAGGGAAGAGGATGAGGCTAAGAAGTGAAAGGAGATAGTAATGAGCTGAACATTTTTCAGAACTCTCTAAGGGGGACATTT
This sequence comes from Spea bombifrons, assembly GCF_027358695.1. NCBI lineage: Eukaryota > Metazoa > Chordata > Amphibia > Anura > Pelobatidae > Spea > Spea bombifrons. Next base: position 11,048,086 of record NC_071094.1, read on the forward strand.
TAGGTCACCTGCTTTTTTAAGCAACAAAATAATATAAAATAATATATATAATATATATATATAATAATATAAAAGTAATATTTGTCGATATTAAAAAAAAAAAAACTTTTTTATTACTTACTACTCTGATTGTATACTTTATCCAAATAGTGATATAAATACTAATATGTAGAGTAGTTTTGGGCAAAAGGAATTGTTCTCACATTTATTCAAAAGGGAGTTTAACCACTAAAGAAAGAGTTTCAGTGAGTAGAAATTAGATGGCATTTCTGTATCGACTGCATCCATTGTTTGCACATTTTTTTCTATACATTCATATACTGTGAATATATTTTGGGACAGGAATGGGTCGTGAACATGGCGGATCTTCTCTTCTAGATGTGGTTTTTGAGCCTCTTTAAAACAGGGAAAGCTGAGTTAACCCTTTGAATTTACATGTGGTTCCCCTTGCACATGCATGGAGGGATTCTACAGAATCCTCCGTATGCATTTACCACTTTCCCTGTCCTCAGCCACTTTGTTTGCAGGATGAGAAAAACATACATTGGAATAATCCCTCTTGACTTTTTTATTAATTTTATAATATGTGAAATAACATAAAAATAACTGTTTAATCTGACACTGCAGTTTGGATTTTGATAAAATGCTATGTACTTTCTGGGACACATAGAATTTGTGTTATTGACCAGACTGGTTGGGTGGTAAGCGTTGGAAACAATGTTCACTTTGCATCGATAGAGAAGCTCTTATCAATCTGCCATTGAAAAGAAGGATATCTCACCACAGGCTCAGAGATAGCTTCGCAGTAGTGCGTTTCCTTTTCTTCTACTTTTCTTACACTCGCAGGGCATGACAAGCAGAGAAAAATCCATGTATGTCCGTAAGCACATGGAGGTTTCTCAAAATTCAAACTGCTAAGTAAAAATGATTTGGTCCCATAAGATACATATTTAGTCTTACACATACTGGACCTGTGTTTTCCGAGTGGTTATCTCTCAGCTGATTTCCGTCCATGTGGCCATCTTTGGTGGTTCTCTCTCCAAGACAGAGCCTGCCTTGGGCGTTGTGGCGCCCTGTGCGGACTACTCCTGTTTTTGGATTTTTATAGCGTGTATGTTTACATTATTCACCACTTGTCTTGGTGTTGAATGGAGGTTTTTTTGCACATTGCTGCACGCATGTGATATGCTATGGAGGCGAGCGCACTACAATATCTTACTTTAGTTATTTAAATGATGGATTCTGTTCTGTCTTAATCAGGCCATGAAAGGCTAGGTGTCCGAGTGCCCATCCCTCTTTCTTCTGATTTTTCTGGGTCTGTTCCCTAGCTTGAGTGGTTAGTTAAGAGCTAACTCATTTGACTCTACTCTTTTCACATGTCCACATATTAGGTGAATTTCGGGCAAGGTCATGCAAGTTCAAATATATATATATATTTTTTTATATATATATTTTTTTTTAAAAAATCCCACCCCCCAAAACAAGAAAACTAGGAATTCTTCTTCAACCGATGGGTTGAAAATGTCTGTTGGTTGCGCAGGTTTATGTACTCATGTGCCCCCAGTGTTATAAGCCTGTATTGTATTGTTCCTCTATGTGATGTTCCCTTCAAAAACATGCTGCTGATCCACATTATCGAAGTTTTAATTCTTATGCATTTTAACTGCTTACTAAAGTAGATGTATACGTTCACATAATGTGAAAATTGCAAGGGATATAAGTAGTTATTATGTATAGAACAATAGTTATGAGTTAATGCTCATAAATTTGGGTTTAGCTCCTCAACACTTTCATGGCACATGACACATTGCAGCTGTATTTTTATTAAGCCGCGTGGACTGAATTAAGAGCATCATTCTGTAACATTCCAGTGAGCCTGAATGTAGTGAGGCACTTATGATCTATTTGAAGCTTCCTGGATCACTTCATAAAAGGCCAATTAGTCAGAGCTCAGTGATTCAGCTGACAGTCAAGAAAATGACTTATCCCTTGAAGTGTAATTTGTGTGTGGGTTCATAGTTACAACTTTTATGAGTTGGTTCATTAAATTCCTGAGTTATAACAAAGAGGCAAAATGCTTCCAGAATGATATATTCTTCTGCAGTTACGTATAAGAATTGTGCCTTTACAGGGGAGCTGGTACATAAATGAAATGTGACAGGATGCAATATCTCTTCCACCCCAGCTAAAGTAATTGGCTATAAACATTCTAAACAGTTTAGAGATGTAACTGTTCGAAATGTAACTGTTTTGTTACCTTAATTTTTTAATTAAGGTTAATTACAAAATTACAGATTGTAATATAGAATGGGACCAATGGAAGAAGGTGGCCTGTTCTGACGAATCATGTTTTCTTTCACATCACATGGATGGCCCGGTGAGTGTACCACAGCACAGCTTTAGAAGTCTAGTGGACTTTATGACTTGACGGGTCAGGGCTGTTTTGGTGGCAAAAGGGGCACCTACACAATTTTAGGCAGGTGGTCATGATGTTATGGCTGATCGGTGTATGTGACTGAGAGACAATGTGTGTGTGGTTGAGTGTGGTCAAGATGTGTGATGTGTATATCTTGGGTGTGTGTTTCTTTGAGAATACTGTGTGCATTCATTTGACTGCAGATGTGGAGGCATTTAAGCAAGCAGGGGATATGCTAAGGCTAAGCTAGATAAGGCCAGAGACCAAGGGAAGAATTCAGAGGTTGAGCAGAGTGAATGGGCCGAATGGTTCTCATCTGCTGTTACTATGTTACTATGTACTATCCATACAGAACCTATTTACGAATCCAATAACAGAGCTTTGAACAGGGTCCATTTTATTTAAAGACAGCCCTGACTTTGATCAGAGTACTGCAGCAATAAAAGCCACTAAATAGCAAACAATGTATTACTGAAGTAGAGCATCATTTACGTGATTATGAAAAATATGTTAAATTAAAAGATCCAAGCAAATACATCAGGATTTATTAAATGAAAAGGTCAATATCTAGTTTATTTAGATCATACATTAACCTCATTTTATCACCTAGCCAAATTACATAAATCAACAGTAATCTTCCCCAGGATGTTCTATCAATTTTGGGATTGGGTCAACAAATGGTATGTAAATTAAAGGGATATTTAAAAGATACAAATAATGTTTTTGGAATATCTTGAAAACTAGAAAAAAGTTGAGTATATTTGGGTAACGCTTTAGGTAGGTTCCTTTACTCCTCAATACCACATCAAAAAGCAGTATAAGCAGTTTAATATATTTTTCTAATTTGCAAGCATGCAAAGTTTTATTTTGTATAGAATTTATTTTATGCCACAATTATTTTGTTTTTCAAGATTATCATCCTTCTTATTATATAAGGATGTGGTACTGCAATGGGTGCTAGATTTGGACCTTTATATGCAAATGTATTTATAGGTTGGTGAGAAATTCAATTTATTTTTGGAACTAGCAATCCCTTTAGAGAATATAGCATGATATAGGAAATACATCGATGATTTGTTATTCTTTTAATATCAGGCTTTTTTTTAGATAATTTCATATTTTAATGATCTAAATTTAATTTTTAGAATGAATAATGAAATAAAAATGAATTTTATAATCAAATTGCTTTATTAGATCTAATGCTAATTTGGTATAGAAAAATCATAATTATGGATAATTACAGAAAGCCAGTTAGAAAATTTAATAGATTATAGTCAAATTTTTCTGATGATTGTTTATTGAAAATAATGCAAAAACATAATTAACCAACAGAATTAAAAAAGGGGGTTATACATCCTTTAACATGGTTTAATGTGAAGGGAATGTTTCATTGTGGTGCGAAATGTAACCATGTATTGAATGGAAATAAATCTAGGTCATCGGTTACACATTTTAACTGTAATACCAATTATGTTAGTTACCTTTTAACATGATATGTACATATTCCAATATGCAGTATTTGTGACAAACTATATGTCCAATCAGTGGCGTAACTAAAGGGGTTGTAGCAGTCGCAGCAGGGGCTTGTGCTTCTTAGGGGCCCTATGCTACCCCTGCGACCCCTTGTTCCTGCCTCCTCATACCAGTTCAAAATTGCTTGGAAAGGACCCATCCAAACTGGAAGGGCGAAAGCGTGTGAGCATGGATGTGTAAACTGTGCGTGTCTGGAATAATGGATGTGTAATTGTGTGTGAGAGCATGAAAACAACACAAATGGTTGGGTGGAAGGCAGTAACCCCTTTGGGATACTCTGATTTCAGCATTTGGGGCCATTTTCAGAACCCCTTTGTGTATTTTACTTGTATCTACTGGTGTGTGTGTCATTTATGTGCTCATTTTTTGGATCTTAAATGCAGCCCCAAAAGTTGCTTTGCCCCCTTTATAAAGATATTATTGCTCATTAGTCTCCATTCCAAATGCAATTATCTGTCCTACATGGTTCCATATTTTTTCTTCCCATGCCCTATTGTAATTCTTTGCATATAAAGATACAGATCTGTGTATAGTATAAATATTACATGGAACTGAAATGTTTCTCCCCTCACCTTCTTTGCACGTTAATCTGTAGACGCAGGCTCAGCTGTACAAAGCTGGGCTTCATCTCACCTTCACGATACAATTGCTTTGATCGAGAGAATTCCCACATTTACCACACAATCAAAGCAGAGGCATTGACTAGAGAGGCTCCCATTTGTGCTGCTAAATAGATTTCTTTCCTGAGCAGGTAAAGTGTTTTAATTAATATTGGCGCTTCTCAAAACAGCAATATTTATGAAGATAGCTCAGGTAAGCATCCATTCTGTAGAAGGACTTAATAGAGCCTTAATGGGTTGACCTGTCATTCGATTTCATGCCTGGCATTCACTGTGCTACCACTGCAAAAGGGGGAAATGGCTTTTATAATCTAGCACATTCCCCTAACCATTTCCAAGTTATTAACAGCTTCACCTAAACAAAAGCGGTTCTGAATGAGGAGAACACTTGAGGGCAATGAAATAATCCGAGGCACGTCTGTATGTCTGATGGGTTCCTTTGTGACACGACCAACTGCTTTGCTGCCTCTGTATGAAATGAATCAATGTTGTTTAGCCAACATTCTTTGTGGCTTGACAGAATGAAAAGATTATTCACATATTCAATTAAATTTTGAATAGGGCCTCTCTGGGAATCAGGTGAGTTAGAAAACGACTGCTGATCAGGGGCCCCGTGTATTATATTGAAATTCATCAATGCAACGTCTTTATGGTTATTATGAATTAACCTCAGGAAATATAAAGATGTTTGGCTTTTATTTATCAAAAGCCTGCAATGTAAGGGAGGGGCAGTAAACACGAGGACGAGGTACACTTCAGGACAGCCTGAGTTTGATAGTAGAGAGTCAAAGATATATACAGCAAAGCGACATATAAGGCATATAAGCAATGCATTCAGATTTTAACCCATTCCTTACATAGATTTGGGTATATAGTTACATAAATTGATTCTTAAGGATGTAATTACGCAGGAATTTGCATGTGATTCCACTAAAAGAGGACGTTGCTTATTTCTGTGCTTACAATTGGGGAAAAAAATGGCCGTGCCTTGCTTAGTCTCACAAACTGCTCATCAAGAAATATTTCAAATAAATGATCAATCTATTCTGACAAATTTCCCCATTCAATTACAGATGACAACTTTCACAGTGTTTTTAATATTTCAGAATGTGCTAATGTGTTACTTTTGTTTCAGTGTTCAGCTACCTTGACACTGTGTATTGTGTTTGTACTGTGTTCCTCTTGTCTTAGTTACAATTTGCATGTAGGCTTTTTTATCCTTCCTTCGTTGGGTTATGGTTGCTCATTATATGAATTATACAAAGTGGTGCATGCCAGCGCATGAAAAACAATCTGTTATTTATTGTTATAGTTTATTGATTTAATTTATATGGTTTCCTGCAACAAAGAGGTAGCGCTCCCCAGTTGCCATGTAATCACAACCCTAATAATGCTCAGCCATCCCTATGAAGACCCTAAGATGTTACTTGAGAGATATTGTTATATATTTGTAGAAATCACAGGATGATCATCATGGAACTTGTAGTTCCACAGCAGCTGTTGTGCATGTAGCTCTTTAGGGCAGTGTGAGAGATCCCTGACATAAAATCATTTATGGTCCTACCATAGTGGTGTTATCATATAATCAATTGTTATGAAATACTATGTCACGGATTATTTTAAAAATATTCTTGTTCATTGTTGTCTGTTAGTTCCACAAGGGTGTGTATTTCTTCAGCATGGTACACATCACTGTATAATAATGAAACGAGGGTCAAATACAGTCCGTTGATCTCAGCTGGAGGCAATGGGTTCCCTACCATTTCCACAATAATATCTTCTCATTGAGGCCAATATCTTGCTCAGCCCTCCTTTTAGCTCCCATTTGATTTCTAGGTAAGCATACTTGGGCCGTCACCAGTATTTATACCAGTATACCAGTCAGTGCAGAATTTTTGTTTTTAACAATCCACATGGATCATCTACACAGAAAACTGTTTCTATCACTGTTAGGGCTATTGATATGCTTTTCCAAACATTTTTCAATAATAATGTTTTTTTTCTAATAAAAATGACCTGAGTATAATTGATCAAAAATATTTGTTTCGATTTGGTGACTAAGTAAAGAAATCATGTGGTCTTCGAAGAAACAGAAAAGTAGATTTAATGAGCTCAAACTAACGACTTTCCAGATAAACAATCTGTACTATTTAATTCATAAGTTCATGTCACGTGTTGGCTCATGTAATGCCTCTGTTGTACCGTCGATAGGCTAATTACTGTTTCTGTTTTTTACCAACAGATGAAAAGTTTCTTGAAAACCACAACCTAGCCAAGAGCGCCCAAGAAAAAGTCAACTCTGCCCTCCTTGAATACACAATGTGCCACTACCCTCAATGCACAGACAAGTACCGCCTGCTCCTGTTGAGGTTAACTGAAATTCGATCCATCAGTATGCAAGCAGAAGAGTACCTTTACCACAAACACCTTAGCGGGGAAGTTCCATGCAACAACTTATTAATTGAAATGCTTCACGCCAAGCGTGCTTGAGTGGCCTCGTTGAGAACTGACTGTAGCCTGAAGAGATTGCTTGCTGACGGCAATCCAAAAATGGTGACTTTTCAAAGAGTGACTTTTAATAATGCTGCCTGTCAAGGAAAAAAATAAGTAAAAAGAGGAGTTGATGGTGTATTTAACCTATAGTATTGGAAATTTCAGATTTATTTTAATACAGCTGTGGATCTTAACCGAGTGATATTATATATGTCAAGACATTTTAACACGATTACCATATCTGCTTATGTTTTTGTTCTCGTCAATAAAAAAATGTCTCTTAAAGTTTATGGTGGGAAAAAAACAGCAACAACAAAAAATACAGTGTATGTGGAAGATATAACGGTGGATCATTAACATCCCTTTGCACTTAGTAAGCTAAAAACTAAATGTAATGTTATTTTTCTTTTCATTTGTATTGGTTAGAGTCGGGCTAATTGCTAAGTTTACAATGTTTTAATTAAAAGTATAGTTGCTTTGCTGAATATTTTTACTGAGGTTTTTGGTCTTTGATATGTTAACATGAAGCAGTACAGCTTCTGTGCCATTCAGTAACATGTTGTAGGTTGCAAAATATACACAGTACCTGTGATCAAACCCTCCATAGTAGCCATCTCTCTCGCTCTTCATGTGTGTTGCAAGAAGTGAAAGACGTTTTCTGTGGAAGAGGAGGTCGTAAAGGTTATTAAGAGCTGGGAGACAACTACAACGAAAACCATGGGGCACTGGAAAACTGTGTCCAAAAATATACAAATCAACAAACATTATTATTAGGACAAAATATATATTACATTTTGATGACCATCTATCATATGGTAAATGATAAATACATAAAAATATATACAGTTCTAGAATTTATGTTCTAGAGGACCACATCAATCCCTTATACAAAGTACCCTATAGGGTAGTATTTTTAAGGGGTTTGGTGGCAGTGAACGAGAGTTGGGGGGGTTATACTTTTTACATGTAGTGCTAGGGCAATAGGATATAAGTTTTTTTTATTATTATTCTATTTTAGTTTCTTTGCACTATTCTCAGTGCAATATTGATAGAAATCCCTTTAGGGATATCGTGTGCATTTTATGTACCATTGTATGTTTATTTATTTTATTCTGCATAAAATATCACTTTGTTATTAATATTATTATTTTCCTTTGTGGGAAGAGGGAGAAATGTTGTTTTTCACTCTCTTCCCTCTGATCCCCCCTGGACTGATCATATTTTAATCACCAAGCAAGTCCCCATTCACTTGCATTGGAAATGACAATGCATGTGATGGGCCAGCAGTAGTAGTGATCAGATATCCCAGCAGGTGTTATACAGCTTGGTCTCCTGTATAGTACTAGTGAGATATCCCTGCTTAATTTATGAGGAGGATGCCACCCCTCAAAACACACATTATTAGATCCAACTTTACATTTCTGGCATCATATAGTTGTAAAGTACATCATCATAGCATTGTAAAGTACATCATGCTTTAAGGTCCCTGGCTATATAGAAAATAACAGGTGTTCTTAGCCAAAATTCACCTAAGTCAAAAACAACTATATCACCCCAACATGCACTGTGAGAATGGTAAAAACCAATTAACCACCAATGAGATGAAAAAAATAACATTGGTTACAGCAATTGGCTAAGTTCCCAAATGTATTCTCTGCCAGCTCTATAATAACTTCTAGGTGGCCAGTTAAAGGCCTTTCAGAGTCCCCATACTCATTCTGTAATCAACCTCATTTTCCTTTCATCTCATTGGTTGTTAAGGAGTTTTCACTGCTCACAGCGTATGTTCTGATCAAATGTCCTTGCTGCAGTTTATTTTTGCATTAGTGCGCAAATGCAGTACGTTTCATCATTTCTCTTATAGTGTCTACATTTACCTTGGCTCTAGCAAGGTTAGACTAAAAGTTTTAATGGGCTGACGTACACATGCAAAAATGTATCCATGTTAGTCATTGTACAAGCCGCACACCTTATTGAATAGCTTTCAGGATTATCAGTGCTTTGAATGGGGCAGTTTCTGTGCTTCATATTGTTAGATGTACGGCTGTTGCTTGCTGTTTAGCCAGGTCATCAAATTGCTTACTTTGGTGTTCTTACAACTGTTGTTGCATATGTCATTTTAGTTGGGACATTGAATCAACCTCAATGATTCCAATTGCCACAACTTTACAAAGGATTAATCCTAGCCCATACTGACCGTGCCTTAAATGAACCTTTATTTAGACTTATATTGCCATTTTAAGCCCATGAATTGCAAAGGCTATAAACAGATTTTAAAATGCCCGTTGCTAACAATGCCTGCTGGTTTTGTTTTTGATCATGTAGCTAATGTTCTGGGTTTGGTAATAGTGGAATCCTCAACTTCCTTCTACCTTAAAGCCATACAACCGCCAAAACTCACTTCATACATTTATGCACATAACCACTCGGACACAAAATAAAATAATACTTATGACGTTCTCCTTACCCATGAGGGCACCATATGGGGGCAGCACTATGCCCTCACATCCACCAGTCAGTATTAGAAGTGTCTCTACCAGGACACATCATAAGCTTGTGCTGTCACAATCCCTATAAGTTCAGCCGTCCATCCTGACTGTGCTGTGTCATGAAGAGAGGGTAATATACAGTATGCCATGATCTAGCATTGTGCTCTAGTAGCATTTCTTTCAATTAATCCACCATGTAGAAAAAGTAGAAAGTTTCCTTTCCCCTGCTGCTAAACCGATCTTTTTCACATTTTCTGGCAAGACCCTCCTGCTGTCATAAAAGTTATTGCCAAAACATCTAAAATGTAGTTGTAAAATCCATAGGTACATGAAATCTTAGAGATTTGGAAAACAGTATCAAGTCATTGAACTAGTACAAGAACCCTTTTGTTCAGCCATAGACACTAATGCCCAAATGAGGAAAAATACGGTTACATACATTTTCCCTCATTTCTTAACCCTATGCTTTCCTTTTCCGTAACTGCTTACATGGAGGATATCAGCATAGTCTGAATGGCCTGGCTACAGCTTGCTTAGATCCCTAGTCACGCTGCCCTTGCGCTTATGGCTTCAGGGCTTTCAATTGAACATTTCTTTTTTTTCAATTAAACATTTAGTTATAAAACATGTGGTGGGTCTGAACATTTATTGATGGATGCACAACTCAGAACATTTACTTTTGGCTGTTCTTGTCTTCATCATGAAACCTTTGATAGTTTGGGGCCTAACTATGCTATATCAGTAGGAAAGACTCAACTTGAGTTCCTTTCTCTTTTTTTTTAAGCTCATGTCACATTCATCTACATACAATTAGAGTAAACAAAAGTCAGACAAAAAGTCTGACTCCACATTCTGCACAAAGGCCGCACTTTGCCAGTCATTTTTTGCACTTTTGCTTACTGGAGGACGGTGTTCCTGCTTTGGACTTGAATTGTGAATGCAGATGCTGTCCTACTTCATAATGATGTTAGCTTGATATATGGGTCTTCTCATGGTGTTGTCTCTTTAGGTTTACTTGGTTTTGGAGAACAGTTTGTACTGGAATTGCTTCACTAAGCATCTTTGACATGGTTACAGATAGCATTTCACATAATGTCCTTCTTTAAAGGCCGTAACAGGAGCACTTGCAGGAGCACAAGTACAATCAACCAACTATCAGATGTTAATCTCTAAAGGACAAACACAATTCACATGTGTGGATATTTCTAAAATGTCTACGTAAATGGTGTGGGAAGTGGATATTCATATAAATTTCACACAAAGATATAACAAAGAAATACAAATCCATCACAGTGTTAAATTATGTATTCCTGAATAATAAGTATCAACTAATTATAATATTTTACTATATTTTAATAAGTGATGAAATAAAATCAGTTGATGATGATGGACTCAGATTCTTAGACCCTTCTCTATATATCCTCTCCTACATCTAAATTTAATGCCATCGAAACCTTAATATGTGTTAATGGTGACTCAACTACTGTCGAAAAACAATTTTAACCCCTTAAACCCATTGAAAACAATGCATTTTAACCCCTTAAACCCATTGAAAACAATGCATTTTGAGCCCGTACATGTACGGGCTTTGTCATTAAGGGGTTAAGAAACCGGAATTTAGTGTGTGACTGCAAAATAAAGGTAACAACTTAACAAGCGATTGAGTGAAACGCGCACCTTAAATTAAGTTTGCTAATATATTGTAGAAGGTAAACTATAAATTACAGCTGCACTATATAAGACTCACTAATCAGTATAATAACCATTATCATGATTTAATATTTGCATAATTGCTGGTTTAAAATATGAGACAAGGCACAACAGATTTTAGTAGAATCTAATCTCATCTAAATAGCACTGTCTGGACTGTATACAGACATTAAACATTAATTTTAATGCTTTTGGAGCTTGGGCCATATACAACTTGCTATCCGTTAGCAAACGTTTAACTTTACTTAACACAAGCAACATTAAATTTCAAGGGAAACCAAAGTTCTTATTTTCTTCCCAATTTCTTTTTCCTTTTCATTTTTCTATATGAGGACAAGTTTGGGCTAGGAATATTGCATATATTGCAAGATGGTGGCGCCCATTAAAAAAAATAAACAAGTTCTCAAGAGGGTCTCTACGGGTACTGCATTCAACCATACAAGCCAATGGAACCCATCTTACTAATCACAACATGATTAGTAAAATAAATAAATGCAAAAAATAGTTAAAGAAATTTGTTAACATGTAAAAATAATTTCCCACTGATATCACCATCAGGCGTACCATCCAGGTAGAACGAAATGTTAGAACGTATAGAAAAAATGTTCTACGATTAGCGCTATGTCTTAAAAAAAATTCCTTGCATGGAAAGAGTTAAAATATTGGCATTTTAAATGCCCATGAGTTTGAAAAAATATATAATTTGATGGGGTAAATCGAATTGGCCAGGTTAAAAAATTTCCCAAAATAGGACATGGGCAGAAAATGATGTCGAAAAAAAAAAAACTGCACACCTCACAAAAGGCGGCCTTTTACCTCCCAAATAACCAGAAAAAAATTACCAGCATTTGAAATACCATGGGGTGTCTAGTTTTCATACAAACATGGTTTGATTGGCTAAGTTGAATTGGACAGCTTCAAACATGTCTCAAATAACCAAAATTCCAAATTTGAAATAATTTGCACACTTCCCATGTGGCCTTTCAGCCCCTGACAAACCCATGCATTGGGGTGTACTCCTGTACCCAGGAGATGTTGCTGAGCACATATTTGGGTGTTGTTTGACTGCGGCATATACCAGGAGCTGTAAATTCATAACTTATGTAGAATGTGTGTAAAAAAAAACACACACAAAATACTACTGCAAAGTTTGATAAAGGCTGGTAGTAAAATGTGTGCATGGAAAGACTTAAAATACCAGCATTTGAAATACCCTAGGGTGCGCAGTGAGCAGGGCTGGTTGGGGAGAGCACGATTGAGCTGGCTCGAAAGTCCCCTGAAGACTGTCCCAGAGGAGGCGGCCTTTCTGCTCGCCCCCTCCCCTATAGATATGATACTGTTTTTTAGGGGCTTCGTGGTGAATAAAATTGCTAGCAGCAATCTGATTCACCACGGGGCCCTGTTGAGCTGGTTAGGGAGATCCGTGATCTCCCCAACCAGACCTGATCGGACGGCTGTGCGCCCCCTCGCGGCTGCACCAGAGGCAAGTGCCTCACTCGCCTCACCCTTCCTACGGCCCTGTGTGAGAGAGACAGTAAATGAGAGTGTGAGACGTTAAGTGAGTGTGAGAGAGTGTAAGTGAATGTGGACCAACAAATTTTAGATGAAAATTCTGTGCTTTTTGCTTTGTTTTCTTCTTTTTGGGGGGGGCTTGTTTTTAGGAATTGCCGAATTTACCAGAATTCTGTAAATTTGCAATTCGTATAAATCTGAATGCACAAGTCTAGTATAGAGTATACTGATTATGAGGCTAATGTCACAGACCAGGTCCATAGAGATGACTGCATTGATCCAGCGCGCCCAAAAATTGTGTGCAGGAGTTACGGTGCAGTAGCGGAGTTGGACAGGGCCTGGTTGCAGGGCGGCCACACTCACCCAGGTGATGAGCACCTAGGGTTGTGCAGCCACATACCAGCGCCCTGACATAATAATAATAATACAGGGCACAACAAAGAACAGGGAACAAGACAGGACACCCCGCTGCCGGGGATACAAGACAGGACACCCCGCTGCCGGGGATACAAGACAGGACACCCCGCTGCAGGGGATACAGGACAGGCTGACACACATAAATACAGAAACTAGCCTAGGACTGTTTGATAACTATTGGAGATTCCGTCACATCTTACGGCCATAGTATGCTTAGCCCACCACTACACCAAAGTACTCCAATGACGATGGGTCCTAACGCTAATCCCTGCTGAAAAAGGTACGAAACAAACCAAACATGAAATCCAAACACATAGCACTGAGACATACCTTTAGACTGCAGACTGAGACAAACAGAACACACAGGTGGGGCACACCTTATAAAGGAAACAGAGCTGAAGCAAAGAGCAGAACTAGAAGCCAGGAATGAAAGATCAGAACTGAGCATATGGAAATCCAGGAATGGATTAAAGCAAAACAGAAAAACTGAAGCAAGATAGATATGCAGCTCCGCAGCCTGGGTAGAATGTGACAAATCCATAGTTTGTTTTTTGTTTTTTAACTACTGCTGTATTTGACTGTGCTTACAGAGCACAATGGAACATCCTGTTTGATCTTTTAATGATTGCAGACAAGCTATGTGCTATGCGGCGATCATGTGACTGCAATAGTAATCCGGCCATTGAATAAAATATCAATGGAGTATTGTATATAATTTGCCTGGACTTCACCCTTATTGGGCGAAACGCATTGTGTACTTTGAGGTCATCAGTTTTTATGATTCTAATGTTTTAAACTTGGCTATTTTATAACTACCTGTTGTATCATTCTCTATCTATTTCAGAGGCACCTTGGTTATCCAGAACACTAACATGGGTCTCACAGAGCATTTAATGGTGAGCATACAAATTGCAATTTTGTATTAAAAAATAATACACTAGACATTAGTCCTCCTTATTTAGGGGATAAGACATCCATGTTCATATACACTTACATGCTCACATGCATTTATACATAGACATTCATGCTCACATACATACATAGATACTTCCTCCCTTCCTGCATAAATTTAACAGCATCAAAGGCATACACATACAGCTATTCAGCTAGGAAAAGGCACAGTTGTGAACACCTTTTGATGATTTCAGTCATCCATTGTTTATCATGCATGAATGTCATAAATCCAGCTGAATCTTTTCCTCCTTGCACAATGACTCTTTACAGAGTGTGTTTTCTGTCAAGGTGTTAATTAGCTTCCTTTTTATTTACCTTTATTTACGTCTGGCTTTTTATATTTTCAGACAGTGAAAAATAGAAATTGTAGACATATGGCACTAAACTGATTCGCATCCAACTTTCTTATTTTTGTGGCATCTCAATTGTGATAAGAGCCATGTGTCTTGTAAAACCGGAAGTCATGGATTGAGATTGTATGGGGCTTTTGTATAAGGGACCCTGGCAATGCTGTGCCATGTGGACAAGTTGGTCTTTACTTAGTAAATTCCCATGAGAAATGATTGTGTTTAAGGTATTGTCACGGACCTAGGGCCTACAACAATCAAGGTCATACCCTACTTGGCACTTTCAGGACCCATGCCGGAGCCCTCACTTCCATACCACACGGCCAGATGGCCTCAATGCCAAACTCCGTCAGCTCCAAGTCCTCCAGGGCAGCAGACGCATGCGCTCCTTCTGCCAAGATGGTGGATGCATGAGTTCCACCAGCGAAAGTTTGTGTTCCACCATCCAATATGACAGATGCCATAAGACACGCCCCCTCTGACATCACAGTGTCATCAGAGTCCCCAATTACTAGACCTTGGCTCTTCTTTGGACCTTGCTACCTGCTGCCCACCTCAACCTCAGAACTGTTCCTGACTACAGCTTGCATACTCATTCTGTTTAGACGTCTCTGACTTTCTATCCCTATATCTGGTTCCTGCCACTGGGTTCCATACCCAAACACCATGAGGTACTACATCCAGATTGACATAGGCACAGCACTGCCATAACCTTCCCTGCACGGTGTTTCCTGCTCTTATCTACTTGTGTTAGTGAAACCCAAACCTCAGACAACTAACTTCTGTACTGATGCCAGTCCTCAGGGACCCTATCCAGCTCTGATCATCATAACATAACATAACATAACTTGTACTGGGTTTTCACTTATTCTCTGTATAAAAGTATTACATGCGCTTTAAACCAAAGTGAAAATAAATAAAATACACTCACTGGCCACTCACAATTGCTTGTTTACACAAATAGCTAATCAGCCAATCACATGGCAGCAACTCAATGCATTTAGGCATGTAGACGTGGTCAAGAGAGCATACTGAAGTTCAAACTGAGCATCAGAATGGGGAAGGAATGGGATTTAAGTGACAACGTGGCATGGTTGTTGGTGCCAGACTGGCTGGTCTACTGGGATTTTCATGTACAACCATATCTAGGGTTTACTGAGAATGGTTCAAAAAAGAGAAAATATCCAGTGAGCGGCAGTTGTGTGGATGAAAATGCCTTGTTGATGTCAGAGGTCAGATGAGAATGGGCAGACTGGTCTGAGATGACAGAAAGGCAACAGTAAGTGAACTACTTGTTACAATCAAAGTATGCACAATACCATCTCTGAACGCACAACACGTCAAACCTTGAAGCAGATGGGCTACAGCAGCAGAAGATCACACCGGGTGTCACTCCTGTCAGTTAGGAACAGGAAACTGAGGCTGCAATTTGCACAGGCTCACCAAAATTGGACAATTGAAGACTGAAAGAACGTTGCCTGATCTGATGAGTCTCAATTCTAGCTGCATCATTCAGATGGCAGGGTGAGACTTTGGTATGAACAACATGAAAGCATGGATCCATCCTGCCTTGTATCAACAGTTCAGGCTGGGGGTGTAATGGTGTGGGGGACATTTCCTTAGCACACTTTGAGCCCCTTAGTACCAATTGAGCATCGTTTAAACACAACAGCCTACCTGAATATTGCTGCTGGCCATATCCATCCCTTTATGACCACAGTGTAACCATCTTCTGATGGCTACTTCCAGCAGGATAATGCACCATGTCACAAAGCTCATATTACCTCAAACTGGTTTCCTGAACCCGACAACGAGTTCACTGTACTCCAATGGCCTCCAAGGTCACCAGATCTCAATCCAATAGAGCACCTTTGGGACGTGGTGGAACGGGAGATTCGCATCATGGATGTGCAGCCGACAAATCTGCAGCAACTGCGTGATGCCATCATGTCCATATGGACCTAAATCTCTAAAGAAAGTTTCCAGCACCTTGTAGAAAGTATGCCACTTAGAATGCAGGCAATTCTGAACCCAAAAGGGGGTCCAACCCGATACTAGCAAGGTGTACCTAATAAAGTGGCCAGGGAGTGTATTTAAAGATCTTGCCATGCACAGTCATGCAGCCATTAGTTCTATGTTTACTGTTATTCCATGGCTGTTCAGATAACAGTTTGGAGTTATAGAACAAAAGTTTAGGAGGTCCTTGCTCATATGAGTTTAAAGTCTAAAATATGTTAAGTGTTTTTATGTCTGGTTTAATGTACAAAAGGTTAGAGATAGATCATTATTGAAATGTGAATGAATATATTGCACAAAAGTCAAACACTCCCACATGTTGATTGCAAACCATGCAAAATAAAGTCCATATTAAATATACTAAAATTTCCTTTTCATTTATTTAGTGTGAATATATTTAATAGTTTCTTAAATGGATCGCTATTGCTGTTGCCATGATCATGACATAGGTGACACAGGTTGCCAAACAAACGTTGTAATGGGTGGAAATGTATAATTTATTTGCAGTTACATTTAACAATATGTTTACCAGCTACAGTTTTTCCAGTAACCCGTTCGCACCATGGCTATCCTATAGTTTAACAAGCAATCTTGAATGAGTCACTGACACAATTTTAGGAATAACTCAAAGGCAGACCTGGCAGTTTTTAGGAACCTTTAGAGAAAAGATGGGCCCGACCTGTAACACAATAATTTAGATTATGCTCAAACTAAAATTGCATAGCATATACAACAAAGCACTTAACATTACAAAAATACAGTGCCTTTCCGAGCGGGCCTTTACATGGGTTCCGGTGGGTCCACGGGACCCAGGAAGCTTTTTGACAGGGAAAGCAATTTGCCACCCCAAGGCATGTCCTTTCCGTATAGATTTGTGGAGAAAGAGAAGCGTTTCTGCACCTCTCTGCATTATTCTTGCCTCTTGCTTCTTTATTCTGTCGTCTTCCAGTTATCCGTGAACTTGGCCTCCTGGTGCATTTCCGCAAATGGGTTTAGCCACTGGGACAGCCTCTACCCCGTTTCTCCAATTGGGGAGAGGGTGTACCTGGAACAAATGGAGAGACTTTGTCTCCCCAAGTGGGACCTCCAGGACTGCCTGGCAACCCCAGAACAGCCAGCCCCTTACAACTGTAATAGTTCTACCCCTGGGAGCAGCATTTCATTCTTGGCCGCTGGCAGCAGTGTCCTGGGCCAGCCCTGGTGCCTTTAGATTGTGTGTGATTCTCCCCACATATAATAAGAACTTGAGCAGACAGCTGGACAAAAATGTAAATATGTCTTAAAGGTAGATGTGGTGTAAATATTCAGCCATTTTCTAAAGAGATTATCCAGCTATTCATGTTTGTGGAGGTCCGACAATGTTTACGACACTATCAGTTACATTTGGTCATACCCTAATGTTCAAGCAGCCTTGGATCACATCTACAATACTAAGCAGGTGCATCTGTTCACCTAATTAAATCATTAAATGTGGCTATTTATATTTATCTATATTGAAGTGTCATTTTAGGTGTTATTACATTAAAGGCATCTCATTAGTGATTAATTTATTTTAACCCCACTCAGTACTAATGGAAGTGATAAGCGGAGGTGTCAGTCAATTAAATGCTTCACTTTGTGAAGCTTATTTAAAAGGCCAGCCATTTCCAAGATCAACAAGCACAAACAGAAATTAACTCTTAAACAAGCAAACACATGCTATACCCATTGTGAAATCTATTCACCAATCTATTACTATAATGGGACCTTATTATTTTGAACTTAGAGTTTAACACATTGTGTCCCTTGACCTTTTGATTACCCGGTGTGGGAATATATTTTTCCCCTGTTTACAGGTTAAATGAAGCAATTCAGAATTGTGCAGTTTAAGACAAACTGTACATCATGTCACCTAAGAACAAATGCAAAAAGAAAACACATTTTCCCCTATATATGCCAAACCAAATATTACCCATGCAGGTAAAAATACACTTGTTAAGGTACTAAAGATGTTCATTTGTGAACATGTCTGGCAATAATAAGTACCATGTATCTGTGGGCATTATTTTGCTGGCTGTCCTTTTACAGAGCCTATTGATTTGCTTCCAGAAGGGTTGAAGCTTTGGGCAGGACCACCAGACATGGAGGTAAGTGCCCTGTGATCCCACATCCTTCCTAAGATAAATAAGAGGTTGATCTGTATATATTAAATACTTAGGAAGATGGGTACCACAGGAAAAGAGATTGGAAAAGATCCTGTTTTTAGATTTTGGCAGCAGCTTACCACATTGAAAATCCTTCCCCATCTAACTTGAGATCTTTTCCACATTTTAAAATATATGATTAGGAACGAAAGTTTGCATATAACAAAGGCCTTTTGCCGTGGTATCAGAATTACAAAAACACCGTAGGCATTTGAACTTATCCTCGAGAGTCAGGTGAATGGTTGAGGGTACTGAGCCAGTATTGCAACGTGTTCTTATAGCAAACAATGCCACATTTAATTAACTTTCTTAAAGAACATTCTAGATAGAAAGATCATTTTGCAAAATAGTGGTGTTTTAGGAGAGATTACAGTTAGCAGCTTTCTCATACTCTTGATCTTGACCAAATCGCAATAGAGTGAGTAATTTAGGGACAATTTAGTAACTCTAAAGTGAACTACTGTGTACTGTGATTGAATATCTGGATAAATCAGACTGCATTCCATATCTACCCGTCTCTTGCTCCCAGGCAGTGGTGTAACTACCGGGGTCGCAGCGGTCGCGACTGCGACTGGGCCCTGGAGTTCTGCCAGTCAGGGGGGCCCAAGGGGTGCCGAGCGGTTGCTGAAAACGAGCAACCGCTCGGCAACTTTTGGGCCCCCCTGACTGACAGAAATCCAGGATGCCTCCGCTGCTGCCGCCGCCGTCGCCGCTGCCGCCGCCTGCCTCAGCGCTCCCCAGAGGGCCCTTAACAGATTCTCGCACCGGGGCCCTTAGGTTTCTAGTTACGCCCCTGCTCCCAGGTAGAAAAGTCTTGATATGTAATGGAAATCTTATGTGTACACTTACAGAGAAATAACACTGGATCAGTTTGTAGTAAGAGTTCAACAAGACTGGCCAAATCACATACAGGTAAAGCAGGAGGCCAGCTGGTGTCTTACAGGGATAGAAGGCATACCACAGGGTCAAAATATGAAATAACAACAAATGAAATAGAAAAGAGTTAATAACTACAACCACTTACAAGTCTGGTGGGTGCAGACCTTTGATGATCCTCACAGTGGTGTCCGATTAATAAAAATGAAATATCAATTATTGTTGGTAATTTATAAGGAAATGATTCACCAAAGGGGGTATTAGAAGACGCTTGTCCAGGGCTCCATTATAACTACCTGCTCTAAATAAAGTTTTATTGCGTGCTCGATGACAGATTCCATAATGACATCAATCAATAGTCAAAAAGTGGTTCCATACATTTCTGAATTTTACTAATAACATGACAAAGTCATGATTTATAAAGACACGGAGGCTGATATTTTACAAGTTCAAAGCTGATCCATAACAACGCCAGTTTTAAAAGAGTTTAGGAGGTGATCAATGATCGCCTCTTAAACGTCAATGAAGTCGCTGAAATGCCTCGATAGCTAGGCATTCAGTGATACAGAACACCCAGGACGCGTTGTGACCGCTAAGAAAAGAGTTCTCAGGAATCTCTCCCCAGACCCTCATGAGAACTCTGGCTCCCCTTGCAGGTTGAATACAGGTACTGCATTCTACCATGCAAGTCAACGGAGTCCAGTTTTTTTTTTCTTTTAATTTTTCTTTTTGTTATTTTCATAATACATATAGACAAATTAGACATCAGATAAACAAAAACAATAAGAAAAAAAATGTAACAAATACGGGGTCAGAGTATCATCGTTAATTTTTAAGTATATAATGCACATTTATATTTCATTTAGAATCTTACGTATATAACTTTTTATATTACAAGTCTCTAAATTTGTGCTTATATCTAACCATATCACCCCAGATAAATAATAATTACAAATTAAGATAAACAAGAAAAGCCGGGAATATATGTTGATTATTATTTTACTCTTATATTATTTAATTTAGTAATCCAGTCCTCATATATCAATGTTTTTCTTTTCTGTTGTGGACTAATCCAGTGAAAACCGCTCTCCATTTGTAACTGGAATAACACCTGATTTTCTAATTGTGAATATATAAATGGTTTACTTTCTTTCCAATTTCTTGCTATCAATAATTTCGTAGCTGCAAATATATGAGTGATCATTATTTTTTTATTTAACGGTAGTTCAGATGGAAATACATGAAGAAGAGCAATTTCTAATGTTTTATTAATCTTGATATTACCTATTTTTTCTAGGAGCTCAAAGGCAGACCTCCAAAGAGGCCTCACTTCTGTACACGTCCACCATATATGTTTGTAATCTCCCCTTTCCTGTCCAGTTTTCTAATCACAATGTGATTAGTAAAACAAATGTAAAAACATAAAAAAAAATAAAAATATGCATCAGCATAGGAAAGGGTTCTTCACAGTAAGAACAAAAAGAATATAGAACTCTCTGCCTAAGGATGTTGTGTTATCTAACTCTGTGGATATTTTTAAGAAAGGTCTGGATGCTTTTCTGGCTAAGGACAGTCGTATTAGAAAGTTGATCAAGGGAGTAATCTAATTGCCGCTATGGAATCAAGAAGTTATTTTTTTCCGTGTTGTGGCATAATTGGTAATTTCCCCTTCTTTTGGATCAACTTTAGAACTTTAGAACTAGGTATGTGTGAATGGTTGAACTTGATGGACTGAAGTCTTTTCAACCTACTATACTATATCAATAGTTAAAAAAATGGTAACATGTAAATGTTACGGGTGATGATATGAACCAATGAACCCAGGATCGTGTAATACCTGGTGTGAACGCTCTGGCCAGGAGATCAAGAGTTGCCTGCAAAACGCCCAAGATGACCCAGTGCCCCCGGAAATCAACCATTTTACTAGAAGAAGCTGGCCCTGGGCAATCTAATGACATTTCAAGAAACGTGCAGAACTATGATTGTGTATCCCACCATGGAGAGATCAGGACCAGTTCCACATTGTGTCGACATAAGTGAAGCAACGTGCAAGGTATCAGGCAAAACAACGGAAAGGCATAATGTCTGGCAGGGACCCATGACTGGAGGAAAGCATCAGTTTCTGATGCCTCTGGGTTTGGTCTCCAGCTAAAGAACCGAGGGAGTTGTATGTTCAGGGAAGGTCAAGGGACCCCACAAACCCAGAATACTCTGTAACTCTGGGTGTAATCGCCAATTGCTCAGATCCCAAAAGAAATGTGTGTTCCAATCCACGTCTGTGATGTTGGAGGCCAGGCAGAAGTTCCAAAACTCCACCGCGAGATGCGACAGTTCTTGAGACTTTGTGCCACCCAGATGATTGATGCATCTTACCGCAGATACGTTGTCCATGGCGAAATTAGACAAACGCTGTGCAAAACTCCGTTTGGCATGCGTGTTGCGAACTTCGCTTTATATGGACTGTGTGACAGAGCAAAATGGACATAAGGAGAGAGGCTTGTCTGTCAGACAGGCTGACTAATACTATATTATCACACTATAATGTAGTGTTATTAACCATGAGCGAGCTGTACCAAAAATATAGAATAACAATTTAAATGTAACATTTGTAGAAGCATATTGTGCGCACCAAATTTTGGCTCTGGGAAAAATTTTGCACAAGAGAAATTGTGGGAACATTCGTCGTAAGTAAGACCAAGACCTAAAGACCTGATCTTTAACCGTTGTAAGGGACCGGGAAAGATAGCCCGAATGGACGCAGATAATAGACCTATCATTCATGCCAGACAACGATCTATTATGATATATTATGAACACTTGCCAATTTTATGTGCTTTGTCCAATACTAAAAGAAAACCAAAGAATCCAATCATGGTGTAGAGTTACCACAAGTGTGTCAAGACCTGCTAATTTATTTTCAGAAAACATTACATAATTTGAAATGTTTTAATACAATTGTATCAATTATTGACAAAAAACTGGAAAATGAAAATGGAAAATAAACAGTTTGACATTTTATGCATTTACATCATCCTTCAGCGAATATGCAACTGAAAAGATACAAAAAGCATTTTATATAATCCTCCGCAGCGCTGCAGCAGACCTGGATCCTCTTCTATGGCAGCCGGTGGAAGTCTGGACGCAATCTCTGTTGGCATGACATGACCTTCCGGTACTCAATCATAGAAGCCCCAGAGGAAGTGCCGGGCAGAAGCAGAGGTTATCTACACGCATTGTGCAGATGTTCACCGGCTGCCCCCAAGAGACACCAAGGAGTCTGGAGCAGGGGCGGCAAGTCTGGGGATGCATTGGTAAGTCTGGGGTGGGCAGAGTGGCACATAGGGGAGTATAAGTCATATCAGTGGGGCAGAGTGGCATATCAGTGGGCCGAGTGGCACATAGGGGTATAATACTTATCTGAGAGGCAGAGTGGCATACAGGGGGTATAAGGCATATCCAGGGGCAGAGTGGCAAACCTTGGGGGCAGATGTGCATAACTGTGGGCAGATGTACATAATTGGGGGGCAGGTTGGCAAATAAAAGGAAATAAAAACAAGAATGCATCTTTCTCAATCATAGTTTTTATGAAATATGAAAAATTGTTTACATGTAAGTTAATATTTACTAGTAAAACATTTTCCTATAGGGAAGTCTTACATTCAGGCTTTTTCCTTCTTTCCTAAATTAATATTCAAATTCTGGGGGGTCACTCCGCCCCTATATATGCATTATACAGCCTATATGCCACCCTGCCTCCATGATATGTCACTCTGCCCCCTCAGATATGCCTTATACCCCCCTTTATGCCACTCTGCCAGCCCTCTGATATGACATCCTGCCCCCCTAGACTTATCAATGCATCCCCAGACTTGTTCCCCATGCTTCAGACTCCCTGGTGTCTAGTCGGGGCAGCCAGTGAACGTCTCTACGTGATCTTAGTAGATAACCTCCGCTGCTATCCGGCACTTCCGCTGGGGCTTCTATGACTGAGCACCGGAAAGTCATGTGCTCCATCATAGAAGGCCCAGCGGAAGTGCTGGGCAGAAGCGGAGGTTGGGATCCTCCTCTCTGGTGCTATGGCACTTCCTCTTGGGCTTCTATGACTGAGCAATGGAAGGTGATGTCACGCCAGCACTCTGACATAGAAGCCCTGGCTGAAGTGTCGGGCAGCAGAGGAGGTTGCCTGCACCAGACAGGATGATCCAGGTCACCTGCAGCGCAGCGGGGATCTGGATCTTAGTCTTAAAGTCAGACCACAATTTGAGGTCAAATTATAAAATGAAATTGAATATAAGACCATGGGTATTTTTCAGAGCATTTCAGAGCAAAACCTTGTCTTAAATTCGAGCAAATACATTATATAATGATCACTGACCAGAATATGTACCGACAAAAAAGAAAATCTGCTATACAATAATGCAGTAATAAAATTAAAAATACAAAATTTCTCTGTTATATATGTATTGAACACATCCAAGCAACTAGAGAAAATGACCTAAGATGAAACATTAACTCCTTACTATTCACATTGCAATATATAACCTGCTCCTTTTGATAGTATGTACTTGCTCCTACTTTCATGTTTTTGCTTGTAGATACTATGAATGAGATGTTTGGGTTGATTCAGAATACTATGGAGAAGAAAAAAAACCACAATAATGTTAATTTACTTGCCAATGCTCAGCAAAATCTTCTTAGTCAGGAATACATTATTTAACAGTGAGACAAATCATTTTTTTCTTCATTTAAATCTTCATGGGGCATCGCCATTTATATGAATTTCATCTGCAAACCCCATTTGCTTATGCATTTTCAAAACTGCTGTGAAACTATACACTTCACACAAATCACACATGTTAGTTATATTTGCCTTTTAACAATTAACACCTGATGTTAATTCTATTCTAGGGTGGTTCTGTTCGTCTTCTAGTGCTCATGAAAATGCTCCTTTTAGGGCCTTTGTAGAAGGACATCAGTTGAAATACCTCTTATAATAATGTCACAGAACTTAGTGAAGCAATTTGAGGACAAGTTGTTCCAAGTGCTGTTAAACTTTCACAATGCTAATTTGCAACTCAGTTATTTATTTTTAAGGTTGGATTACAACGCACACTCAGGAGACTGAATCATTTTTATCCAAAGCAAGATCATTTATTTAACTATGTTCAATATAAAAGTTAAGTCTCAGTTTATTGAGATATAAATCTTTAAATATCTAATTCTTAGAAAGAGACTTTTTCCCAATTTTGTCTTCAATGGAGGATGAAAAGACCAGGATATTAACAAAGCATTACACACCAAAATACTCTAGAACATCAAAACAAAAAAAACAAATACAAAATGTATTAGATATTTGCCCTGATTTTGGAAACACGTCATCTGCTAATTTTTTTCTAATGCATTATTATGGGATGAAAAAACCTGCTCCTTTAGGGCAGGGTGATATGAGGTTGTGGGGGCAAGTTGAGGTCAAATGTCTATGTAAAGAGAATAAGAAAGGGTTATATAAAGGTCAGGAGTTATATAAAAATTAAAAAAAATGAAAGATTATGTAAGCTAAGAAAGTTCTGGCGCTAGCGCTTTTTACTGCGTGATGTCAGAAGTGAGGGACAAACCTGGAAGAAGGTCTGCGAGGACTGCACAGAAGGAAAAAAGGCCCGCTACAAGGTGAAGGAGACATCAAGCAGAGAAAGGCTCTTCTGGATGCAGGCGAGGGCTGCAGCAGGCAGCTGAACAGGCTGGACAGGCATTGTGCACAGGCTGTTCCAGGGTCTGTACAGCTGCAGGACGGTAATCAGGAGGATTTGTTGAGAGCAGAAGGTGGAACTGGTGAAGATGTTGGCGAGTATGCTGATTTTAATATGAAGAAGTTAAATGATGCGGTTACAGTGCTTGTTGGTGTTTTGAGACGCATGCAATACCAGAATCCAGCTCAGGCTTGGGTTAATAATGATTTTAATGCTGGTTAAAGGTCTCATATTGCTAGTGCAGCTTGTATGAAAGAAATAATGTCTTGCGAGGTCTCGCTGTTTTCATTTAAGTAAGACTGTCAAAGAAGAAATTTGGAATGATGAGTATTTAGATATATTGTCTTTATTGCTACCTTCTAAGGAATTATTATAAACCATGAGAAGGAGGAAGAAAGACATAGACCAGTTGTTAGATCTTTTAGTAATTGGTTGCAGGCTATCTGTATTTTGGTGGCTGGGTATGGTTTAACTATGATGAGACTGTTAGACAGAAATTATCTGTACATAAAAATGTTACATGGCGTATGAAGGATGTGTATTATGTTACCACAGAGGCACGTTAACAGTTTTAGATCTGTGGGTAGTGTTGCTTAGCAGCCTAGACAGAAAGGTATTTGTTGGGCTTTTAATGAGTCACAATGTAAATGACCTAATTCATGTAAGTTTAGGCATAAATGTACAGTATGTGCTGGGAGTCATCCGGCGTTTAGAAGTTTTCGTAGGAACTTATAGAATACAGGAAAACAGCAGGTCCAGGAAAGCAATGACTCCAGTGAGAATAGCAAAACTGCTCCCCTCTTTAGACAGGTACCCAAGCAAACAGATGGCTAAGATAATTTGTCACTTTTTTTGGAAAGTTTTCTGGTTTATAAAAGTGAAGGTTTTGTTTGGGTTCATTATTAAAAATCTCAAATGATAATAAGGATGTTGTAAAGCTAAAATTAATAAAGAGTTGAATTTGGTAGGGTTGAAGGGCCTTTTAATGAACCACCTTTCCATGGTTTCATCTATCCCCTCTGGGCTTCGTACCAAAAAAGGAACCAGGTTCTTTTAGATTAAAACATCATCTATCTTTTCCTCGAGGTGGTTCTCTAAATAATGAAATAGCCAGGGATACATTTTCGGTGCATTATGCATCATTTGATGATGCTTTAAAGTGGGTCAGAGTTATTGGGAAAGATGCCTTGCTGGTTAAAGTGGATATTGAAGCGACATTTAGATTACTCCCAATTCATTCAGACTGTTTTCAATCTTTGGGTTTTCAATTTAAAAGTTTATTTTATTTTGATATTTACCAATGGCATGTGATGTATCTTGGTTTTTTTTAAGCATTTAGAATGAGGTGCCAAGAGCTTGTATATAGTTGTCTATATTTGTTACAAAGGTATGAATGGTTACAATTAAAGGTTTGTTGTTTGTTGGTAAAGTCTTGTGTTTTTATTTATTTTTGGTTTTTGTCCCTTACGACCTCATGAAATGAGTACCTTAAGAGATTGTTCCACTTTCAGCAGAACTGCCACTTCAAATATCATAACTTTCATTCTCCATGTGGCCAATTCCATCATTTTCATCTCATAAACTACAACATCAGGAAATTACACATTGTGTTACAATCAGTAGTCTTCCACTAAAGAAAACACTACACCGGGCCTGACGCTTTTGTTTTAGTAAACGACATGTTGGAGGAAATAGATTTGACAATGGGGTGAATCTGGGAGCAGGTGTAGAAGAGGCCCTGTATAAAATAAGCACAATTGTCTGTTTTTATGGGATGCAGGACAGCTTTTTCCATCCCACATGTGTCAGTAGAGGGCAGTTATAAAGCTATGAGATTTTTTGTTCTTCAAGATGTTAAATGTTGGCTGTTAAATCATTTATAGTCTTAGAAGTACAGGTGGTAGAACGTGAGCGACCTCTTTTGCTTGTGCGGTGTCAAAACAGTAATATTTCTGTAATGATGAAATGCCCTATGAGAGCAACCATGCAGCGTTAACAACTTCAATGCCACAATTGCTGTAATTAGGGGTTAATGTAGTGCTTTAATGGACTGGATAAAAATAAATGTAAAAAATCCAGCACTGGCCAGAAGGTCCTTGAGGTCCTTGTGCTGTTTTGGAAATATATAGTTTATGGGGGGTTATTTTGATGTTTAGTGTTACCCCCAAAAGCATGAGGTGTGTATCCTGGTTCAACTGCAGAAAAAAATTACTACTTTACTACTGATTTAGGGGTTTCTTGTGACCATGTAACACTGACATCTTACATATATGTGTGCTCGGGAGAATTGTGAGATTATATTTTTGTTTTCTTTTTTTCCTTGTTCCAGATAGCCCAACGTGGAGCAACTTTCCCAAAATATGTGAGAAGGAAGAACAAAAACCTCAAAATTCTGTGATTCTGACACCTAGAAAGACAAATTGTGTTCCTTTGAAATTTTGAAGTGGTGTGATTTTAGGGAATATATAGTTTTATAGGGTTGAATTGACATAAGGGACCTCTACTGTGTCTCACATGAGACATGGGCCCAGTAGAGTGATCTGTCAAAATTCCAGGTTTGAGATATCTTAACGTAACTATGACATATTGCGGAATATAAATCAAGAACTTTTAGTTTTACATATCTACATTGTGATTATGCAAAGCTTTTTTTTTGTTACACCAACTTTCAAGTTTTTATGTTGAATCGAACGTGCCAATGTGTCCCTAATCAGGGTTTTGAAATATAAAGTTCTATGGGGTTAAACTAAAATATGTGTCTGAAATGGACCTAACAAAGTAATCTGTCAAAATTCCAAGTTTAAAACCTGAAATGCGCAGGTTGCAATTTCAACCGTGCAATGTCCATAAAACATGCATGTGGAGTATTCCTGTACTTGAAGGTTGAGTTGTTCTTGTACTTGCACGTACCCCAGGAAATAAATCTACTGAACTACTGTGTGTATATATAAATGGAAACTATTTTTAATGCAGTGTTAGGCACAGTTTGGTGCTGAAGTGATTAAATAAAAAGGGTGTCAACTTTCAAAATATACATATTTTTGTTCAGCACGTTTGCCTTTTCTGGTTGCTATTGGGCTCAACTCCCAGTATATCAATTTTTTTAAAAAAATTGGAAACAGTGATGCATGTCATTTAAGCCTTGTAATAACCAAAAACACATGAAAATACTTGGCGTATGAGGTGTTTCCAAAATCAGGACAAATAGCTAAAGACATTTTGTTTTTTTTTGTTTTTTTCCTATGTATAGTTTGTTTATAGGTGAAACTGAGGAAAGCCTTGTTTCTTAATTTTTCCTAAATTTTTTTTTAGATGTTTTTCATACTAAACAATGTTTTAGATACATAATTGCTTTGGTTGTTTTTGGCCACATGGGAGGCGAATCCCTCTGAAATAGACCATTTTTTTGTGATTCAGATTCTACTTATTTCCACATAAATCAGGCCATGCTGATATTTCAGTAAATATATCATAGTCTCTATATTTACTAAATATGGAGGAAAACTAGTATGGTACATTACAATTTGATAAATCAACAGTGGGGGCTTCAATAATTTAATAAAAATGAAGACAGAAATAAAGTATGCATGGCTCTCCTTTTAGAATGTCTTGGATAAAGCTTTTGTCTCCTGTCTGCAACTGTACAAATGCAAGCAATTTGTGCAAGCATAGTAAGAGGTTCAAAAGTTTTCGGTATTATCTGCATTTGGGTTCAGGTGTTACATAATTGTTAGTATTTGCCCAGAAATAAGCAGCTACTTAACTGTTTATCATTTGGCTATGTTTTGAGATGACTGATGTCAGAACTCCATGCTCTACATTTATAGTTTATATAAGATCGATGTGAAAGTAGTCACTGAAGTATGACATCGTATACCTAAATACCCATATCATTTCCAACATCTTAAGGGCCAGGGTTATTTTTGAGTGTTTACACTTCAGGGATACATGACACAAAGGCAATCAATCGAGGTTTCAGGTTATTGAATGAAACATAAAGAAACTATGAGAATAATTACGCATGACGCCTTACACCCAAGAGGTTAAACGAGGACTACGAACTAAAACACTGCCTTTAATGTACCATTTGCTGGATACCTGGTATGTTGATGGCATGATCCACTAGATGTTTTGAGCTGTTCTTGTGATTATGATGGACAGGGCTATAGGCCCAGCTCTGAGGAGGGAATATGATTGTACAAAGGGTTGAACGCCAACCAGACACTCCTGACGCCAAAACATGGCCTAGGGAGGTTCTAGGAGTTAAATGTCCGTGCAAGCAACTTCATTAGTCGCTGGCAGAGGCCTCCTCCTGCATCAACCAATGAACGGCAACTCCCCTTCATTGGTTGATGCCAGATGAGCTCAGTGCCGGCGACCAATAGAGTTGCTGATACGGACCTTTAACTCCTGGAACCTCCCCAGGCCACGTTTCAGCATCAGGAGTTAAAGGTACATATGAGCAATTCTATTGGTCGCTGTCACTGCGCTGTCCTTCATTGGTTGATGCTGGAGGAGGCCCCTGCCGGCGACCAATAGAGTTGTTTGTACGGACCTTTAACTCCTGACGCCTGCTGCCGTTCGTATGGACCTTTAACTCCTGGAGCAGGCCCCAGGCCCAGTTGCTCCAAGCTGTACCTGGCAAAGCACAGGGCATGGTACAGCTTGGAGCAACTTAGCCTGCGGAGACTAATGGCTTTGGCGTCTTGAGTTAAAAGTCTGTAAGAGCATTTTAATGCCATGTTAATGCCTGGGTTCTTAATTAACCACTTACAACAGCCACCACAATGCACCGTTGACTATGTGCTGCTAGGTTAGAGGCCTCAGGTAGAGCAAAAAGTACATTCACCCTGGCAAGGCTGAAACAAAAATGGGCAAAAAAATCCACACAACCTCCCCTCTCCCAAAAAAGCCTTCTATTTTAACAGCTTACTACATACTTACTACATACTATCCATTTGTAACACTGCCATGGATTTTAACATGAATCCCATTTCCCAGTGTTTCAAGTCAATTAAATTAACTTGCTGTCATTACTAATTAAAATTTGGTTGCTGTTTGCATTAATTAGAATACACACAGGAAACTTCCTGGAACTACCTGTCCCTGAAATATTTTAATTTGCAAGTTCAATAGAGGGACGCTCTTTCACAGTGATTGCGGAGCTTGGAATATTATGTTGAGTGCTTATCCTTAAAAGAAAATTACATTAATATTCAGAATTTCACTGAGCTCTAACCATTAATACACTGTTTTGCATTCATAGTGGATTTTCATGGTGTACAAGGATGATCAGGTATGAGATATGCAAAGTCTTTTGTTTATTGTGTAGTATTTAAATGACAACCAGTTTTCACTCTATGCTCTTTGTTGTACTAAATAGATTAAAAATGTGATATATTCAAACACCTTTTAAAGCCTGGAACTCTGAATCAGCGGGCCTTTTTATAAAACATTTTTCAGAGATGACGTTTTGTATATAATTTCAGTTTTAATATGCTTTGAATTGTTTGAATCACTAATTGGTTTAGCTGTTAGATGTAATCATTTTCAAAACTACAAGTACAGGCAAGTGACTTACTCTCGGCTAGTAGCATTTTGCTAATACCATTACCTTCAAATAATTTGGGGCTGTATAGGTTTAGTGTTCTAACTTAATTACTATTATCACATGCATGCTAATAACCACACATCACATTTAGCCCATAAAGATAGAGTTATCCTTTACATTTGGCAATCCTTGCCTTATTCACTCTAAAAAGTTGTTAACCTGGCCTGATCCTGCTAAAAATTAAATAACATGGGCAGCAATTATAAACTACAGCAATATTGCACAAATAATTTTACATACATAAATATATAAATACGGAAACTCAATCTAAAAAATATTTACTGTCACTGCAAACAAGAACTAAAACTAGGAAGTACAAAGGCTCATTGAGACTGTAGGCGGGAATTGCCTTATAGCAAGAAGCCCACATGACCTTTGCCTACCTATACAGTGCACACTGTTCGTATTCAGTAAGTGGTGTTACTACACTGCCTGAGCGTAACTGTGCAGCCTGCGTAGCTTGCGCATGCAGAGTCAAAGAACAGCCGCTCCACTTATCCTGGGCTAAGTGTTTCAACATGCACTCCTTGCATGCATGCATGCGCATTGGAGTTTCAGCTTCCCTGAGCACCAAAGACTCGAGGAAGCCTGTTTAACTGGCTGAGCCAGGACCATTAAATAAAAGTAAGTCATGGGAGCGGTGACATAGTCTTTGGACAACTCTCTGCCCAGGGTTGAATTGGATTTAAAGGGAAAATATTCAGCCTGGCACAGGGGTGGAGGGTGCAAGGGCATACCTACGGTATTTGGTGGATCCTATATGTGGCACCCCCACTTTAAAATAAAAATGTATTGAATAAATTAAATACGTTTAACAAAATAACATTGACAGATAATACAGCTTTCTATAATAACAAAACCCAAAAGAACACAAGTCCAAAGTGATCATTCGGCAAAAATAAATTGCAAATGTATCAATGACTTCATCAAAGCAGTGGTACAGCTTAACTCCAATCACTATATACTGAGCCAGACATTGATGGTTGTACAGCATAACTCACATCAGTTCTATACTTCCTCCTCTCCAGCTATGAAAACATTTTAGTATGGGGATTTCTTTAAAAAAAACACCACCTGTCCCAAACCTCACCATACTGGAGTTGTGATAAGGGATTGGTTAAGAATGAGGGGCAACATTAATTGCATTTTACAGTCTAACATTTTTTTAAAAAAAATTAACTCCAATTAAATAGAACATACCTGACGTTTTGAAGGCAGTGAGTTCAACAGCCTAAAAAAGGAAACATTGTGATTACATATATGTATAAACATCGAACTCATAAATTAATTCTTGCATTGGCCCTCTCAAGCTTGCACGATGCGGTGGGGGAAATAAAATAAGCCCTGACAACTTGACCTCTTAGTGAATAGACCTTAATTAAAAGTAAAAGAAGTGGCAAGGAAAAACAACATGACAATGGAATGCTCCACAATGCCTTTTCAGGAAATACCTTATGGGGTAAGCAAGCAAAAGGAGATGGTAGGTGCTGACAATGATGACCAGTGGATCCGTAGGTGTTGCATTGCTTAAATGGCCCTTGCACCCATAAACTTCCACTATATCATTATGCACTTTACAGAAAAACAATATACCGCACAAATAAATTATACAAGAAACGTGCACCTTACATAGACAAATTAAACATCATATAAAAGCATAGTAAGAATTAAAATGAATTCTAGTTTACAGACATGGATTATCAGAACAATGAAATTATAAAACATTATTTTTACTATCAACATATATCAGTCCTAAGGAATCAATGTGTAAAGAGCTTTTGTTTAACATTTGACATTTTAATGTCAGCATTATTATTACATCTATAGCAGATCTTTCAGAATATAATGCAGAACAAGTATTGAAGCCACAAAATGAAAAACCTTGAAAATTTCAATAGATATCAGGTTTAACAAGAGCTGACACTTATTACTAAAATTCTATTTCATATATAATTCATTTAAATTACTTGACATTTATTAATTCTACTGTTGCTTAGGATTTGCTTAAAAATAGGACAATAGATATTAAAAAACATAGATACATATATACAGATACTGCCAGTATACCATTCTAATGATTTCTCCTCAGATCTCAAACAATATTTATTCTTTCTATAAAACATTTATAATTCACCCATGGTAACTGCTGAAAAATAAACACTTTATCATAAGATGTTTAACACTAGGTTTCTATAGTTCTGAAAGGATGAAACCCCACTGTAAATTGCCACCAAAGAGCACCAAACAGCTTTTTCAGCATAAGTGGCCGGCACAGAGGTCAAGGATATAATTGGCACCCGGGTTTGCTTTTCAATTTTTTATGTTTATTTGGGCTTTCATATTTTTGATATACTGTATTACACACAGTTAATTATGCACAAAAGGTATGTTCAGATATGATATGTACAAATCCATAAACCAAAGGGACAATAGTAAATATAGGAGTGAAAAAAATAAAATTAGGACCACAGCATGCACAAGTACCGTATTTCCCCATGTATAAGACACACCTTTTTTTGGGGTGTAAAAACAGGGTGCGTCTTATACCGTGGTTGTAGATTTTTTTTCTGCTTTCCTCTGTGTTGCTCAGCAGCGTCTCTTGTTCCGTCAAGGAGACACAAGAATCCAGTGGAGTCATGTGAATGTACTCCGTTCCGTTCCTGCTCCTGCTGCCCTGGCCGGGACAAGAGGAGTTCACTCTGAGTTCGAAAAACGCAGAGGAAAACAAAGTCTGCGAGCGGCACCGGAAGATCTGCAGTTCAGGTAAGGGTGGAGGACGGTGTGTGAGTCTGCGTGAATGGGGGAATGAATATGTGTGATAGCATGGATGTGTAAGTAGGGGGGCAGGGCACAGGGAGGCTGAAAGTAATGTGCATGTGTTGGCTGCTTGTGCATGACAGGAGTGTGATTACTATATTAAATATACATAACAGCAATAACACTCCTATCATGCCCAGGCATACCCAGATTCCAACACAGCTAACATCACACTCATCCTGGAACCTGGGCATGATAGAAGTGTAATTTGCGGGCCCCAAAATTATCTTATACATGGGAGCATCTTATACATGGAGAAATAGGGCATATGCAGGGGCCTAACTAGAAAACACAGGGCCCTGGTGGGAAAATTGCCCCAGGGCCCCCAACAGCTGGTCTGTGCCATCATTGCCCCCAAACAACTTGTCTGTGCCTTCTGTGTCCCTTGCCCCATCTCCAACATACACTTTGGCACACACATGTAAAAGCACACAAATTACACACACTTACTCATATCTTACTAACACACACGTACACATTCATTCTAACACACTCCATGCTCACACACAAACACCTACACATACATACACACAAATAAGAATAAAAACTAAAAATATATTATCCTATAACTATTGCAATAACTCATGTATAATTTATTTTATAGAAATGTGACACAAAATCAGGTATCAATAGGTTGTTGCCACAGAAAGCGAAGGTACACTCCAGGGATATGACAGCTAAGCGTCACACTATAGTTTACCTTTTTTTCATCCAAATGCATAGAAGGATTAATCAGAATCCTGAATTATTACTTGTGCAGCTCACTGGCAAGTCTTTACATTTTCCTACTCCCTTTAGAGCCCCCAGCTGGAGGGTGCCCAGACCTCCTGATAATTTCAGCCTCCTGTTTCTGTGCCAGGAAGGTGTTCTAGGTAGACAAGCAGTACAGTGCCAGAGATCCAGTTGTTCCCAGGCGTCTATCCTCCATTTGCCCCCCTATTCCTTTGTGTTTTCTATGCTCTCCCCATTCTTTTCTCTGCTTCCTCTTGCTTCCCCTCTCCATTTACCAGGACGAGCACTCGTGTTTGGGGCAGAAAACAGGCTGCGGCAGACTTTCAAGGGGAAACACTTGTGACTGCTCAGTCTAGAATGGTGCAATCGGGATGGATGGCCACAATTTAGTCTTTTTCCAACTATGCTTACTCTTCCTTTCCTATCTCCTTTTATGCAGACAACAGGGCAGGGGGTTGGTGATAATGAGAGTTTCCGCATTTGGATTCTTAGATTTGGGGTACTCCATTTCCGTACCCCTCCTTGTTTGCATGGGTCAAGCAAGGATGCAAGCAATAGAAAGGGAACATCTTCAGTGGCTCCCTGGTCTTGGTTGGGTTGACAGGTTTATCCGGTACCTCAGCGAGGGATCCTGTTCAATGGAGATTGGGTCAGGGCATCAACATAAAAGTAAAAAGAGCCAGGGCACGGCTTTTCAGGTCATTGCAGCCACCACAAAAGTGGAGATAAGATGGGCTAATAGGTAACTTTTGCCTGATTGTGAGTTGTGTCCAGTGGCATGTTTTCACAGGCATTTGTAGATGCAGCCAGTGGAAGATGGTTCCTTTGTGATTCATGCTGATGGAACATCATTGTACTATTTTCTGTTCCTTTCCCTTCTTCAGAGGTGCCTCAGATGGTTTTGTTTATCGGAGAAGGAATTTGGTTCCCATTACTTCCAGATTGGGATGTCTAGTTGGGATGTCAACATGTAAGGGTTCTCTCAGATATTTTCAGTAATCTAATTGTAATGCCTATGTTAGGCTGCATTTACTCAGTTCATTGGGAATGGTTGTTATAGTTATAGTTTTCTCTGTAGCTGTTTTAGTATGTATCTGTGGGCACGTCTGTGTACTTTTGGGCAGCCGGCAAGGCAGAGGCCAGACCACAAAACAGGCAGCTGGGTGTTCCTGGTTCATAGGTAGTGATTAGTTGGATGGGAATCTGAGGCTTGTGTGGCAAAATGTATTGTAATTGGTTTCTAGATGAACCAGGGTGGGAAGTAGCCAGATATCCTGGTGGTGCATGTAGGGGGTAATGACCGGGGAATAATGCCAATCTGCAGATTGGCCAACTATATGAAATGTTATCTGCTTTGGATTTGTCTGTGAGAGTAGTCACTGACAAAATCAACTACATTTAACTAAAATCAAGGTGATTAGTGAACTGATAATGAACTGATAGTTCAGAGTGCCTATTCTTAAATATCCTGTAGTGCAGTTTGAAACAAATCAATAGAATATTCTCTAAAATGTGGGACTCCTTCAGACAAGTTTGTCCTTATAACATTCTGAAAATCCCTGTAAGGATGCAGTTTCCATACATTCCACACTAATGTTACCTTATAATGAGTATATGGTTTGTGTCATGGTGATGGAACATACCAATCTCCTGCAGTCTTGTCGGTGGGGGGGGGCAGAGTCCCACATATGCTATGTTTCCTTACATTATTTATGCATACCTGCAAATACAGGGTTTGTATGTCTTATTCAGTTGATCAATACCTGCAGTGCTGTTTCCATGTGTTGCTTACTTGATCTATACCCTCAGTTCTGAGTTTACATCTGATTTCCAGTTGATCTATACCTGCAATGCTGGGTTTGTGTGTTCTGTTGATCTATAGCTGCAAAGGATTTTTTCCATACATTATTTTTGTATACCTGCAAATACAGGATTTGCATGTCTGATTCTGTTTATCTGATCTATACCGTCAGTGCTGAGTTCACATGTAAATTTGTAATTGATCCATACATGCAAAGCTGTGTTTGTGTGTTAATGTGTTGATCTATACCTGCATTGCTATGTTTCTATACATTATTTATGTATTATTATTTATGTATCCTGCAAATATAGGGTGTGTGTGTAGGGTCCAATTTTTATATATAATATGTATTGTCAGCAGGATAATATATATATTGTAAGCAGGGTCTAATATTAATATATATTGTCAACAGGGTCTAATATTAATATATATTGGCAGCAGGGTCTAATATATATATATTTTTTTTAAAGTTTTTTTAAAATCATATTTCAATCATGTTCTTTACTTCAAAGAGCTTAGTTAATTTTATGTAGTTAAAAATGCATGACTAAAGTATATATATATATATATATATATATATATATATATATACACACACACATATATACATACTGTATATAGTGAGGACACATTGAAGAGAATGTTCAATCCTGTAAAACAAAGCATAATTGATATGTAAACAAGAAATAATTTAAAACTGTGGGGTTTTTTTCTGGCTTGTTGACATCAGAGGAGTCAAGGCAATAATTAATTTAACAATGAACAGATTTTTTAATGGATGTGATACA
The DNA here is from genome assembly GCF_027358695.1 of Spea bombifrons. Lineage (NCBI taxonomy): Eukaryota > Metazoa > Chordata > Amphibia > Anura > Pelobatidae > Spea > Spea bombifrons. The sequence continues at coordinate 11,085,148 of NC_071094.1, forward strand.
GTCAAACCATTTCAATTATCCTTGCCATTATGAGTATGAAGTGGACTGTTCTAGAAATCTGACGGCTATTGTGGAAGATGATGGGGAACTACTGGTTCAAGGGACTCCATATAAGGTGTCTAATTTCGTGTAGAAGAGTATGTGTATTTCTCTAAACCTCCAAACAAAATGTGTGAAGCAATATTCTAAAAGCTGTAATGTATATTCAGCCATTCTGCAGGTAGCCCACATTTTGTTTTATTCATTATATTCCTCATGCTTAATCCATTCCTTAGAAAGATGCATGGCTATGACTTAAATTTACCCCTCATAAGGTATCCTTTGTTCATGTGTTTTTTGTATGTGAGGCAGCCAAATGGTGATCCAAATGGATAAGGTCAGATGCTATTCTCATATATGTTTTTTTTCCCAAATCTGATACTTTGCTCAAACTTAATAATGTGTTGTAGTTGCTTTGGAGATGATTTTGTCTGTTTTTTTTTCTGTCTTTGTAATCTTGGACAATGAGCATCTAATTTAAGTTGAAAAAGCAACTCCACTATTACTGAGGACCAACTGGCTGAAAATATGTGTTGCAACATTCCATTCTAAATCACAAATTTTATCCCAACTTCCCACAAGGATATATATATATTGTGATCTTGCACCCACACAGGGCACCAAACAGCACGGTGCTCTAGGGTAGTAAAGCCACAGTCTCGGTGAGGTAATCAACCACAATTTATTTGTAATCCAAGTATTCAGATTTTAACAGGCTTATACAGAACAAAATTTACCTATAAACAAAAGCCTAGCTCATCTGAACACTTACTAACATAGAAATCCTTCACTACCCAGGGTCTAAACTAAACAGAATGTAAGCTCACCAACCTTTTTGATGCTCTCTTTTGCACATAGCAATGAGTATGTGTGATTGAGGGAATGAATGAGTATCTGTGAATGAGGGAATGCGTATCTGTGAATGAGGGGATGCGTATCTGTGAATGAGTGAATATCTAAGAATGAATATATAATGAGTATATTTGTATGGGTGAATGAATATATGAATGAGTGAATGCATGTTTGTGGATGAGCAAATGAATGAATATGTGTGTGATAGCATGGATGTGTAAGTGGGGAGGAGCATGGCACAGGGAGGCTGTTTGCTTCCAATATGGGTGTTGGGCAGGTCCTGTGGATGCAATCTGGGTTCAAGAGTCTGGGAGCATTAATTCACAAGCTGGGTGCATCACATAAATCAGTACTGAAGGGGGGCGGATGGTGGGATAAATATACAATATGGGGCTAGCTGAAAGCAATACACAAGGGTGTGGGGTCATTAGGGTGACCACATCAGCCATGTTTTCCAGGACAAATAACTTTTACATATTGCTGACTAGCCCAGATAAAATGCTGCTCTGCAGTATGGAGGATGTATAGATGTAAGGTTTGGGAGATGGAGGAGTCCGGTATGCAGGAAAACCTCAGTTGAAAGAGCATAAACAGGGTCAGGATCACCAAATACAGCGTAGTCCAGTATACGTTAGCCGGGGTCAGGGTCACAGAAATCAGCGTAGTCCAGAATCAATAGCCAGGGTCGGTACACAGGAAATCAGAGAGAGCTGTTTAGAAGCCAAGGTCAGGATTCTGGAGGTCAGTGGAGGATAGGATACAACAAACTAAACAGCGGTACTCGGCCCAATAAATGGGAGCACTGATCACTGCTCAGTGATGGGTTTTAAACTTGCCGCTCGGTGGATGCCCCGCCTCCGTGGGTGACATCACCCAAGCGCGTTCCCCATCGTCTCCCTTCGGGGACGCATAAAGTTTGTTGAGGACGCGCGCTTAGAAGCAGTGATGCTGGAAGCATGGGAGGAAGCAGGAGACGCTATCCGCTGGATCCGGTACCCGCGGATAGCGGGTACTCAGGTGAGTGGCTTTGTCTGGGTTCGGTACCTGGACCCTGACAATAGACTCATGGAAGGAAACCAATTGGTCAGATATACACCCCCCCCATACTGCAGGGCATGGCTTGGCGGCATCAATACACAAGGGGGGCAGCTGGGGGCCATTACATAAATCAATACTAAAGGGAGGGACAGGCTAGAGGCATAAATACACATAGTTCTGGCTGCGGGCAATACACAAGGGGGTAGAAACACAAGGAACGGTTAACAACAAAGCAGTGTGGAAAATCCTTTTTTTGTTGTAGCTTAGTCTGTCTGGGTGTGAGTGGTGTTGTAGAACCTGTCCTGGTGTGTGTGTTTGGGTGTCGGTGTGGCAGAGCCTGTCCTGGTGTGTTTATTTGGTCATCTGTTTCCTGGCATTTTACTTACCATAGAAATAAATTGAACTATCGTATTGGCTCGATTATAGGCCGCACCCTTTTTTTAAAGAAAAAATACACGAGTGGAATGGTTATACAGTATTTTATCTAATGAACAGGAATACATGTATTTTACCATGTTTGGTATCTATTATACAGCATAGTCAGCATAGGTTATATACAAACAGAAATTTGGAAAACCAAGAGCCATTTTAAGGTCCCCCCTCAATTCATAATGCACCGTACTTATAGATATGCCACTCTGCCCCCTACATATGCCACTCTACTCCCCCAGATATGCTTTATGCCCCCCAGATATGCCACTCTGCCCCTTAGATATGCCACACGGCCCCTTCCAGAAAAGCCACTCTGCCCCCCCCAGATATGCCACTCTGTCCCCAATGTGTCACTCTGCCCCCCAGATATGCCACTCTGCCCCCACAGATATGCCACTCTGCTCCCCAGATATGCTTAATGCCCCCAGATATGCCACTCTGCTCCCCTAATATGCTTCATGCACCCCAGATATGCTGTATGTCCCCAGAAATGCCACTCTGCCCCCCCCAAGTTATGGGGCAGCCGGTGGACGTCTCCGGGATGTGCATAGACTGCTGCTCACCACTTTCGCCGGGGCTTCTATGTTGGTGCTCCGTCATAGAAGCCCCATTGCAAGTGTCGGCAGTAGTGGAAGTTGTCTGCGCGCATCGCACAGACGTTCACTGGCTGCCAGAGAGGAGGATACAGGTCCCCTGCAGCCCTGCGGGGATCCTTATTTCTGGCAGCCTGTGAATGTCTGCGCGATTTGCTCAGATAACCCCCACTGCTGCTGGCTGGTACTCCTGCTAGGGCTTCTATGGTGGAACACTGGAAGGTCATGTCACACAGGCACTTCTTCATAGAAGCCCCAGCCGAAGTGCCGGGAGCGGGGGTTGTCTGCATCGCACAGACTTTCACCAGCTGCCAGAGAGGAAGATCCAGGTCCCCTGCAGCGCTGCAGGGGATCGGGATCCTTACCCTGCTGCTTGCCCCCGGCAGGGCTAAATGAAAAGGACAAAAAAAACGGTAAAGAATGCGCATCCCTGCGCTAAACCCCCATTATTGGCCGCACCCCCACTTGGGGGAAGCAAGTGCGGCCTATAATCAGGCCAATACATTATTTAATATTTACTTATGTGTCTCTGATAAATTCTGTGTTTTAACTTGTTTAACTCGTCAGTTCTGGGTTTTAACTCATTTATATCTGATCTGATTATATAAAATATTTTTTTTTAAAAAAAATGTCAAAAAAATGTTTTTTTGTTTTTTTTTAGAAAAAAAGGTATCAAAAGAAAGCCTAACTTCTCCTTGAAAAAATAATATATAATTTGTGTGGGTGCACTAAATGAGAAAGAGGAAAGGTACAGTTAAACACACACACAGATTTTTTTTTTCAAAAAGAGCTCTGGTCCTTAAACAACAATTTAAGAAAATAGGTCTGTCAGCCATGGATTAACAATTATAGTTTATATAAGAGACCTAGTGAAAACTAATTTAATTATAAATAACAGTTTACTTAAAAAGTATAGTGGTCAATTGAGTAAAAGGTTAAATTGGCTGACCAGACTTGACTAAGGTTGAGGCTCTAACTTTAAACTTTGCAACTTTCAGACAAAGGCATTCTAGCTCTATTAGAATTTGCATGTCTTTGCCTGAAACTTGAAAAATGATGCTCCTCCTTCATGCCCTACATCTGCAGGAAACTCATATGTTTTGCCAACTCTCAAGCAATCACAATTTAGTTAAAACAGAAATATGTGTCCAAGGGCAGTTTGACAAGTTCAAAAAGAACTCGTGTGAAATTATCTCTTGGTTAAACATAATAGATAAATTCATTTGTGACCTGATCATCCAAAAACGAGAAAAGGTTTACTGACCAAGACTGATTTTTTCCCCTCACAGATAATATATTACTTAATATAATTAAATATTAAACGGACATTGCTTGTAATTTTCCAACAGCTTAGTGTCTACAAGCAGCAAGCACGTTTTATCCAATTTCCAAAGAACTCGTTAGATAAAGAAGACGGTTTTTAAACAATCCTTGATTTGAAATAATCAGAAGGATTACAGCGAAGCTTCTGTTGATGATAAGCTAATCTTCCCAAACCTGTCCCTGCCTCTTATTGCAAAATTACTCACACTGAACATGTGAAACTTACTTAACAGCTTAAAAAAAGACTAATGTTTTATCGACACAGCAATCCCCAAAATATAAGGTTCCGCCCAGCCAAATGCCAAGGACATGCTCTTTTCCTGGCAAGAGAAACACAGGTGACAGTTGTACAATATATAAACAAATGAACACAGGATTGCCCCAGGTAGCTGCCTGGGAAGCCTGAATTAGGACAGTTTTGTGTAAATGATTATGGTGAGAGTTTGAAGTTGTTTGCCAGGTGGTCATGCTTGTATTTGTTTTACATTGACATGTGCCATATTTGACCCTGCAGTTAATTTTGCACACATGGAGAAGTGGCCTGCCATAACATCTTGGCACAGTAGAATGGGTGTGCAGAAAACATTTGCAGGGTACCATTGTGCAGACAGACAGGGTTGGTTCTAAAGATTATGGGTTACTGATTTGGGACCCAAGTCTCATTGTCCTCTCCTTTATTCTGCTTTTCATGGACACCAGCTGACAAAGCCTTTTACTTAAAAGAATGCTATCAGTGCATCCCTAAATAAAACAACAATCCCTAATCTCAGATCCATTTAAAAATAGGTACGGTATTTCCTCACTAAATAGGCCTACTTTTTAATTAATATTTTATCAAAAGGGCTATTAGACTGGCTAAATTTAACAACGAGAAGATGATAGCCAAGGAGAGCAAAACAAATCCAAAAAGATTTTTAAGTACATTAATGCCACAAAATTAAGGAGTGATATGCATGTACATGTACGAGCTTTGTCGTTAAGGAGTTAAAAAAGGTTCCAAATCTGAGCCTGGGAACTACAGAACTGTAAGCTTAACATCTGTGGTGGGAAAATTGAGAGTTTATTAAGAGATGGCATACAGGAATATATTGTGAACAATGATATCATCAGTAGGAGTCAACACGGTTTTGTGAAGAACAGATCATGTCAGACCAATTTAATTGCATTTTATGATGTTGTGAGTAAATGTATAGATCAGGGTGTTGCTGTAGATGTTGTCTATTTAGATTTCGCAAAAGCATTTGACACAGTTCCACACCAGCAGTTATTATATAAGCTAGGACAAATAGGTCTTGGAGAAAATGTCTGTGCTTGGATTAGAAATTGGCCTGAAGTTTTAGTTCTTTTTTAAGTACATGTGAGCAGTTCTTTTATTTTGTTGAAAGCTTAGTCTTGCTGTGTGTCCCAAACAAATTTGCTTGATTCCTTTAGACGTTATTGCAACAGTGAGATGATGTCATAAAGTTTGCATGGAAATTTTGAAAGGTAATTGATAATGCCTTCTATTGTTTCAGGTCTACCTTTGTCTCTTGGTGGCTCCATGTTTTTCACAGCAGTGATTTTAGTAGAATTGGGTTTTATTCCATCAGTTGTGAAGAGATGCCTAAAGTAACTGACTTCTGCGGCACAAATTATGCTTTTTCTGGAGTTACGCTCGACACCCCTGTATCGTCCAAAGACTGTGTGGAAAGTAGTGAGTTTGGAGGATCCTTCAGTGAGCTTAATAGCCCAATAGCAAGTTCTAGCATCTAGGGTACAGCAAAGAAAAGTACCCAATACCATCTGTGGAATGAGTGGTCCTTAAGTTGCACGTAGAAGAATACCGGTTGCTGTCCATCTCCATCGCTTTTTCCAGCTTTTACTCAGACCCTACATTTAGCAATTTCTCTCTTACCCTTGGTGAGTGTATGCCAAAGACAATGCAGTCATCTCATCGCTCTGAGCATAATTGCAGTCCCGAGCAAGGAGCCGCAAGTCTGTCAAAAACTGCTCAAAGGGTTCCTGAGCCTTCTGTACTTGAAACATGAAACTGGTATCGTGCAAATATCACGTTTGCTGTGGGCTCGACCTATGCTTCAAAATGGTCTTAATCTGATTTGATGACATAGCACCGTCTGCTGGTAAGGCACATGTATTGAAAATGTATCTGCCCTTTTCACCAACCCATAGTAGAAAGTAATTGCATTTTTCATCCTCACTCTGCTGAACATGAGATCTTCGTGTTATCTGAACTTCTGCCAATGCTTTAGATAAATTACCAGATTCCCAGTTTATTGTGGGTGTGGGGATGCCAGCTGTATCCATGTTGATAGAAAATACCTGTTTCTTTCTGACACCATGTAATATTTTGTTATGCTAGGCATATGTACTAATAAAACTCAGGTACCGGTGAGTAAACTGGTGTAGGGTTATTACAGATTAAAAACAAAAGAAATGCGTAAATAACTATTGCTCACGTAGAGACTACCAAAGTCCAACTGCCTCTACTGAAACTAGATATGGTATATATCATCACACAATTTGAACACTGCTAATCTGATTGGCTGGAACATACTTTTGCAAATATTACAGTGGGACGGTGGTGTGGGACCTGCTCATTCCTATTTAAATAAGGGCTACCACCTCTAGGTGGATATATTTTACACCAGCCTAGATTTTTTTTTGAATTTTAGGAGAGACCCCAGTATGTGGCACTGTGAGGAAAATATGTAAAGGTTTTCCCAAGAAGTTGCGCAATAACGAGCTGTTGGCCCTCAGGTACACTGACAAGAAGGACATGTATATCCTCTCCACTATACACAATGATAGAGGGGTACCTGTCAGTGTATGTAGGGAAGGTGATGCACAGGTTCTCAAACCTCAGTGCATCACCGAGTACAACAGGAACATTGCAGGTGTAGATGTTTCTGATCAGTGTCTACAGCCGTACCTGGTGTTGAGAAAGACCAAGACATGGTAACAAAAAGGTGGCCATTTGCCTCCCCAGGTTACCATAATCAACATGTATGTGCTGTACGGGATGCTGCTTAACAATTTTGGCTGAATTTCTCTGCCATAACATGTAACCAATGCAACACAGACATGTTGCTACAACATGTGCAGAAAATTATTCCTACAACTAACTTTGGCAGTGAATGGTATTGAAATAGCTGTGTGAAAATACTGTTTCCAACTACTCCTGGGGTGTCTGCTTTACAGCAATATATGGTTTTATAGGGTGGTTTTTGAGGGGGTGCTAAACAGACCCAAATGAGACAGAGTCACTAAGGCAAAACGTGAAAATCTCATGTTTGGAATCGTGAACATGCATGTTCCTACTTATGCCCTGTAATATCCAGAAAACCCCCAAAAAATCCTATTCATGTGGAGTATTTCCATAATCTGGAGATGTAGTTGAACAAGTGAGGCTAATTTCTCTGATATAACACATACCCTGCGCCAAAAATCCCAATCAACACACTAATGAACTGATACATTTTGATGGTATTTTCTGTCAATTTCACTAAGGATTCAGATGGGAAAATATATTAAAAGTTTTTACCTTTGGTATCAAAAGAAAGTGCTATCTCTCCTTGAGAAAACTATATATAGTTTACATGGGTGCACTGTTCACAGGAATAATGGCTGAACCAATTTATGGCAAAATTGCTCTGGGACTTGAAGTACCAAATACCCCTGGCATTGAAGGAGATAAAACCCCTCACATCAGCCACATGTGTTTTACGGATTGCAGATGCACTTTGCTTTTAATCCTTAAGCAAAGTTTGCACTAGACAAACTATGGCTATAAACAGAGGAAATATAACATAAGTACATCAGTTGACAACCTTAATACTTACTGTTTTGTCAGACGGCATAATAGAGGAAATGTTCACTGGATGTTTAACAACTATATTTCCTGAAAGAGAAATAAAGTCATACGATTACTATATGACTTAATATACATAGTTTTATGGAAATATCTGACTTAGCATTGCTAACACACATATACATGATTGAATGAGATTGCTTACACTATATGTAATTCTCTGTAAATTCTCTTTCATAGTCAAAATTAGGGCTGCCATCAGAAACCTTGGGGTCTAGTACAAACCTAAATACAGGCCCCATGCCCCAATCTCCTTCTAACACCCTCACCAAAGCTCTTCTCACTGCCCTACCCCTGCTCACAATTTGGCTATGAGGCCCTAAAGCTTGTTATTGGGCCACTAAGTGCCAAACAGTGGTTTCTGATCCTCAAACATTATTCACAGTAAGTTGCAAACTGTTCTGTTGGTGGGTATTATATTTGAAGTATGACATAGGGAGAAAAAGATGAAAAAGGGATGTGACAGAAGATGAAGCTAAAATAAGGAAGGAAACATTAGATTAAAACATAGCTTTTGTGGGTAAGGTTAAAAGGTTTAATAATAGAAATGGTTGCTGTATATTAACCCCTTCAGTCCCCTATGGACGTACCGGTACGTCCATAAAACAGATCTCAAGAAACCCTTATGGACGTACCGGTACGTCCTGACCTTCTTGCAATGGCAGGGACACATCCCTGCCGCTACACGGGAGCATCGCTGGCTTTCTGCTTACAGATCTACTGTAATAGCTGCCGGCGCAAGCTCTGGCATTCCCGGACATTCCCTTTCGGATCACGTCACTGCTGACGTCACCGGAAGGTCATCGGACAAGATACCCCCTCCAGGGTCTGTCTGCTGGCATATCCCATAGCTCCGATGAGGCCCTGGTCACAGACACTGGGATCTCTATGCAAGTATATGGGGACTTGCATAGAGATCACAGTGCGATCGGTGCGGGGGGGGGGAATGCAAGGACCTTTAGAGGTCCCTATGAGGACATTTAACCATGCTGCACTGATAACATAATAAAAAAATAAAAACAATTATGAAAAGGATAATAACAATAAAAAAAGGAAAAACCATTACATCCCATTCCCCTAACACCTTAAAGGTATACCCCCCCTTCCCTGTTCACAACCCCCAAACCCATTAAGCCATAAATATAAAAAATACTACCCTATAGGGTAATATATGTAAGGGATAGATATGGCCCTCAGAAAGAAAAAAACTAAGGATGTGGGGTATTTCCATCAGGAGATGCAGCTAAACAATCTTGGCCGGGTTTCTCTGCCGTAACACCTACCTTGTGCAAAAAAATCTAAGCAACAGAGAAGTGTTGGTGAAAAAAAGAAAAATAATTTCTGCGGCCAATTTGACAGTGATTGGTGGCCAAATAGCTGTGTGAAGAATGATAATATACACCTTTGAGGGTATTTTTGGTTTATTTAAATTTAGAGTTGCAATCCCATCATACCTAATGTAAAAATTCTGCGGCTTTGTAAAAAATAATGTACACCTTATAGTATGGGAAAGTATGGAAATTCATTAAAAAGTAGGCATTTCTGAAATCAGGACACCTGAATTGATAAACTTGGAGGGGATTTTCCATCACTTTACCTAATTTTGTGAGGATTCAGAGGGGAAAATATATAAAAAATTAGGGTTTTTTCTAATTTATGCTAGTTTTTACAAAATTTCAGCTAATTGTCTAACTATGTTATCAAAGGAAAGCCCTCTATCTCCTTGAAAAAAACAATATATAGTTTACATTGGTACACTATTCGCAGGAAAGGGGAATAATCTCTGAACCAACATACAGCAAAAATGGCAAAATTGGTCCAATACTTGAGGTACCAAAAACCCCGGGGACTGAAAGGGTTAAGGTTTTGTGTTACCATAGACCTGACAAGTCAGATCTCTTCCATCTCACCTGTTTCACTCTAACAGACAGACTGTGAAACAGGTGAGGTGGAATTTGGGACTTGCCAGGTCTATGGTATAATAAAACCTATATATACCGTAGTATTATCAGTCACAAGGTCATGAAATTTCAAGGATCAAAACCTTATAATTAAATGTTGCATGAATGAAAATTATGCACAGTGAATGATTCACATCCGTAATCATGAAATAACTTTAGAAACCTCAAAACATTTCTTCACGACCTCATAACAGAAAAAAAGAAAACTAGAATGGTGGAAAAATTACATTATTGTGATTTCGTGATAAATATTTACTGATTTGCAAACTAGTTTCTACAGAACACTCGATAATTGCATAACACCACAAAAGACTGAGCTTTATACAGAAAAGGAAACATTTGTATTGCTTTAGGAATTCCAAGTTTGCAAAAAGTGAGTAAAGTGTTCAGCTGCTGCATAGTTGGCACCAATTTGCGCTTCCCGATAAACCAGACAGAGAATCTACAGTAGCAAGGTCAAAAAATACAACACCCGTTCTTTGATACTTGCTTTTAAAATAGGTATACAAAAGCTGATAAGAGTGAAATTTTTTGATATTTCAATATTAGGACTGGCCTCATTGATGTTGTTAACTTTTTCAGATGAGATAGTTTTACCTTTGCCAGCGATATTCTTGACAGGAAGATGTTCTGATATATTGCTTGATGGTGAAGCGGTGCTTGCCTTCCCTGTGTCCCACAGTGTACTTCTTGGGCTTGATAAGTAATTTGTTGGGTGTGAACAATTCTAAAATAGTAATGTCACAATATTAGTGCATTATGCTACCCCCAAAGGGCAAAAATACTCTGAACAATTCAGACACAAATAATCATTTTTAATAAGAGCATATCCTAAACCACTTTTTTCACTGTAAAAAGCTTTGTGACACCATTGTCACTCAATGCCAAAATAGCTGTGAACAAGTGTTTTCTGTTCTTCACTACATGGTTAGGCTTAAAAACCCTGTAATGTGCTAATTGTTGGCTAGGTGACAACCATAGGCTCATAATGGCTGTAGGTCATGGTGATTAGAATCTTACTTTAAGAGGAGAATACATAAGCAGTGGCTAAGATAATGTAGATGCAGAGGACATTGATGATTTCACCAAAGTTAATGCCTTTTAGCTGGAGCTAACAGATGTTTAGCAAATAGAAAAGACAGTTGCATATTTGCTAAGACTTTTGTGAGTGTACTTGAGAGATAGCTTCTGATTACTTTTCAAAAGAAGGTGTGTGAGAAACCCATCCGCATATATTTTTCTATCAATCACATTGCAAATGAGGATTTATAACCGACAATCGGAAACAGGGTCTCAACTAACTACTTTAATGGCAAATATATTATTTTTTAATATGTATAATTTATGATTTTTAAGCATGTTACAGGTTTTAAGTGGTTTGTTTTACATTACATGTGTAGATTCCATCAAGAGACGCATAAACTTCATGTAAATACATAGATATAGGATATAAATCCTATCTAAATGACCATATCATTGTCTTACAATGTATTTTACACACATATATATGTCTGGAAAATATTTCCATTCTCACTCTCATATTCTGTATGTGTTACCATTGGATTATTTCTAGATCTACCTTTACAGTGAAAAGAAACAATAAAAATTAAGGTCACAAATGACGTTGAATAACAACTACACAAAAAAACAAGAAAAACATTACAACATATAAAGTTTCAGCTCCCAGGACACAGGTACTTATATAATATACAATGTTGGCATCTGCAGACAAGAACCTCCAAGTCACATATTTTTGTAGTATGGATCACACACATCTTTTATAACCCTAATTCCCTTGTATATGGACATTTGAGTCTATTCAATGACCCGACTAAAGTGTAACTTGCAAAAGTGGTAGTACAAAAAGTAAACAATTCAATGGCTAAACTGCATACAATGACAGTATATGTCAGTCCGTAAAATTTTAATCTAACAATTTGTCCTTAGTTACATCAGTCCACAAAACATTTTCCGTTGCGGATCATGAAAGACGCACAGCAATGGACACCATGCCTATTGAATGTTTTGTGTGAAGTAGAGTCATGAACAGAGATATTAACCAGTTCCAATGATTCCTTCAAGCCTTTAGCTGTTACTCTAGGGTTCTTTTTTTAACCTCATTAAGCATTTGTATTGTGCCCTTGGAGTAAATGACTGGGTGCCCACTTCTAAGGAGAGTAGCCACAGTATTAAATTGTTTCCATTTCTAAACAATTTGTATATCTGATGAATATGTAAACTTTTTGAGATTACTTTGTAACCAGCTTTATGCACATGAGCAATTTTTGACTGTAGGTCTTCTAAGATTTATTTTAGAGTGTTTTTGTTTATGTCAAAGTAGCCCAAAAACACATCTCCTATCCTGTTTCATTGATTGGACTCTAGGTCTGCTAACTCCTGACTCCAATTAGATTTTGTTGAAGTGATTAGTCAAGGAGTTTACATACATAATCCATATTGTGAATGTTTGAATAACGTATCCACTATAGACAAGAACAATACAATAAATTGTGTGTTATTAGTTACAACAGATTGTGTTTGTTACTTACAGTTAGGTCTGGAAATATTTGGACACTGACACAAGTTTTGTTATTTTGGCTGTTTACCAAAATAAATTCATGTTACAGTTAAATAATGAACATGGGCTTAAAGTGAAGTCTCTCAGCTTTAATTTGAGTGTATACACATCCAAATTCTAGAAAGGGTTTAGGAATTACAGCTCTTTAGCATGTAGCCCCCTCTTTTTTCAAGGGACCAAAACAAATTGGACAAGTTACTTAAATGCTGTTTCATGGACAGGTTTGCTGATGAGAACCTGATTGAACATGCACTTCACTTGCTGAAGACAAAACTTAAAGCAGAAGACTGCTGCAGTAAAGGCCTGGCAAAGCATTGCAAAGGAAGAAACCCAGCTTTTGCTAATGTCCATGTATTCCGCACTTCAACTGTTTAATTTCAAATCCATTGTGGTGGCGTACAGAGCCAAAATTATGAAAATTGTGTCAGTATCCAAATATTTCTAGACTTACAGTTGTGCTCAAATGTTTGCATACCCTGGCAGAAATTGTGAAATGTTGGCATTGATTTTGAAAATATGACTGATCATGCAAAAAAAAGTATTTTGTTTAAGGCTAGTGATCATATGAAGCCATTTATTATCACATACTTGTTTGGTTTCAATGTAAATCATAATGATAACCCAAATGGCCCTGATCAAACCTTTACATACACTTGAACGTTTGGCCTTGTTACAGACACACCATGTGCATTTTAACCAATTCAGGATAAAAATGCATCCATGTGTATATTTGTCTAAGAAGTTCTCTCCTCCTAAGACTTATTACAATGTTGGCAATCAAGAACTCGTGGGGATCATTATAGCTCTCCAGGAATGGCGAGATTTAACAAGAAATCCTGTCACCATCCTTTTTTTTAAAAAATAATCTTTATTTTCTTTTATTTTTAAAAGACAAACATTTAGACTTTACATATAACAAGTCATAACAGAGAAAAGAGAAATATTCAGCATAAATAAAAAAAAAATCGATTACATATGATTCTTCCTTTGCTCGTATGTCGAATATTCTTAACGTAAAAAAGAGTCCGTTATGGAAAACATATCTTATCTTATATGCAGTTACTTTCTGTAAATGTGTTTTGAACAGAATAAAACCAGGTTTTCAGCCATGATACTACTGGGCCAGTTGGCTGGACTTGACCAGTGCATTGAACGGAACCAGAACTTCCCTGTGTATTTTAATGTCATTCAATTTTACAACGATAGTATGACAATAAAATAGAACGGGATAAAAGCTTAATATAGAACTTTAAAAAATACATACGCAAAAGCATATTGCAGTCAAGATGGTATGTATGTGGATGTATGTACATGAAATGTTTCACATTTTTTACATAAAAGGTTTGTCAGGGCTTTATTGAGTACTGAAACTCAACTTTCCTTTGAATTATAGAATGTGGTCACCCTTGTTAGTAGAGATACTAAACATAGAGGACAGATAAGGAAGAAAATTGTTCCGGTTATTGTGCAAGAGCTTACTTAATCTTAACTATAAATACTAACTCTTCTAACTGTAAACTTTTGGCAGACATCATATACAGCCTAACCATAAAACCCAAGTCATCTTGTGATTTTCTTAAGACTGATGATCTACTTTAGAAAAAGAAAGGGATGTACTTTGGTAAATAAGAATAGGGATTATCCTTGTACAATTAATCACACGTCATACAGCTGATGGTACAAAGTTGACTTACAAATGTAAAGGAGGTTAGATAAGCAAAGATACATCATAATTACAAAGAACACAGGATTTTCCAAGTACACCCACTGCACAAAGCTGTTTTAGGTGAACTCTTACTTTATCTTAAATTAGATTTATGTTTGTGTTTATGTGATTGTAGATGTTGATTTATCATTTAGTGTTTCATTTTAAAAGTAACTTTTATCTAATAAATTAGACAAATGAAACAAGATGGATATAATCGGCCTCACACCAGTTTAGCTTCATAATAATTATATTATTTCGGAAAATTAAAATAAAAACGCAGATTAATTCTGATTATTAAGCCAGCAACAGTTCTGCATTTTATTGTTGCAAGAAACTCTGAATTCTATAAAATGCAGAGAAAAAGTAGATATGAATGGTGATTGATGTTTTCAGCCAATTATATGACAGAACGTATATAGATACATTCTAACTTTTAACGTTACAAATAAGTCTAGCATTAGTAGAGAAAAACAAAAATTGCACCAAAATCAAACCTAATCCTGATTGGTCTCTTGGTGGTTTCGGATAAACAGGTACAATTATCAGGCAAGAAAATGGACAAATGGTAGCCCTCTTCTTCAGTGTGACATTTTATGTATCAGCTAAAATGAATCCTGTTTCATTAACCCCTTCTGCTAAGAGTGAAACTAAAAGAAAACAAAAACACCTACACCAAGCAAAGTTGCTTGGTATTTTTAGCCAAGACAGAAATGTTGATAGGTATATAAAAGCAATGGTTTTGCTTTGGATTGTTTAAAGAAACTCTACATTTTAAGGAAAGCAGAGAAGAATAAACAAAGCACAACCCAAACTAAATTCTTGGTCTCTTGGAGTTTTCAGACAATTAGAAGATAAAATTCAAACCTTGGTCACATGAAAAAGAATTATTAGAGCAAACAAATAGCAGCTTCCTACCTGTGTGTTTTCTGTAAGATAAAATTAATCTGAGTTATTAATGTCTCTTTAACCACTTGGGCTAAGAGACCATCCAAAGGTCAGCACAGGTCCAGGAGGGCAGCAGCCTCTCTGCCGCATAACAGTAAATGTAGCTCCACTACTCAATGGCTCAGTTAAAAGGGGGATGACTGATCTCCTCAACTAGCCCATTTGCAATATGGAGGGCTTCGTACAGTACTCCTTAATTTTCTTCTGTGGCTTTCTTTAAAAGTGGGGGACCAGGAAGTGACTATAATGACACCCAGTGGAAAGGACAGCAGCATGAAGGGGCAGCAGGCAGCACTGCCCTGGGCTCGCCCTAAGGTTGCACTGAAGGCGAATATGTGCTGAATATTTGCACTGCTGCAAAGCTGGCAACAGATTGTAAGCTCGTTTGAGCAGGGCCCTCCTCACCTGTTGTCTCTGTTAGTCAATTTGTTATATTACATGATACTTGTTATGTCCTGTCTACCCATTGTACAGCGCTACAGAATTTGATGGTGCTATATAAAACAATAAATAATAATAATAATAATATCTTAATTTTTAGGCCATTATAGAGCCAAAGTTGTTGTACAGCTAATAAGAGTGAATGCTCAAAAACCTTGGTGATTGAAAGTTTATCTGCAGCCTGTTAACTAAGGGTCAAATCTATAAAGGGTCCTTTGTACATCTTCTTTCTTTTGTACTCTCCAACATAGGATATAAGGTATATTACCATAATATGGAATATACGCAATTATATCAGTTTTATTACCTTAAAGGTTTAATTTATATTCACCATGTTGGCTATTTGATTATTAATTTAATATTTTTTGTTTATATATTTATTCTATATTATGCATGGTGTCTATTTTTACGTATTTGAAGGCTGGTGGTATATTTTAGGAATTTATGGGTGGGTTTTCTTGCTTCCCAGCTTTGTGTTTCATTTGTTGCTCTGTTAGTGTGTGTGGTCTTATTGCTTGGTGGTTGAGTTGTTGTTACTCATAGATGCTTTCACTTCACAAAAATAACAATTGGACTGTGACAGGTCTTGTGGCACTGACTTGTGGCAAATGTAGCATCATACGACAGTGCCAGATTTAAAGTCGCTTAGAACTTGGGAAATTATTTGTGCCCATGACAAAAAGAGAGGAGGGGTTCTATGTATGAATCATATTGTCAAGACTGCAGATCACCCTGGGGTAGCCCGACTTTAGGCTTGATTTCTAGGGCTTTTTGGTGGTTTACTTATGCAAAAGATTTTTACTGATTTCACTGATTTCAACTATCTAGTAATGAAAATCAGACCATCTTTCTTTGGCAAAATTTGTAAGGAGCAAAAACGGTAGATGGAATTTGGAAATCAGTACAGATTCTTTACAATGCATCCCAAACACAGAAGGCTCAAGTAGATTACTGTCACAGAATAGGACCTATGTATGTCCCTGGTCACCTCCATGTGCCTAATTTTAAACTAGCTTCTCATTGCATTGGTTCCTACCATGGGACCAATCAATCCAGTCACTTATGAACTGTCTCTGCCTTATGCATTCTTAGAACCTTTTGAGTTTTCCTGCTCAAGCCTCTGCTGTGTAAAACGTCATACCAGGTTGGTACCTGTCCCAGGTACTGTGAGTGAACAAAAACAACCAAGTGTATCACTCTTCAATAAATACAGTGACAATAATAATAATAATAATAATAATAAAAATACCCACACATACAAACGCAGCATTCCTTAGAACTCCTCAGGTGCTTATAAGACAATAAAAGTATAGGGATTTTAGGGGGGCGCAGAATGTCATCCGTGGAGGAACAAAACAGATACAACTGAGGCGCTGTACAGCAGCATTCCTGGATCGGTTTTGGACTAGTGAGACTTTTTCCAGTGGACTGCCTTTTCTGCACGTTATTTGTAGCATTTTATTCAAAGAACTGAGCAGGCCATATCCTGGTTTGTACTATATTAAGCTATATCTATTGTATTGTTTTAACAGAGTAAAGCAATTTTGGAACACTTCTGAAGATTGGTCTGTATGATTCATCATCATTTTCCTTTGAGGCAATTTCTCACTTTGTGTTTGTGAGTGCACTTTACACAAAATTTAATATCATTTGTTGTTGTTTACAAAATACTACACTATTAGTTGTATCTGTTTTTTTCCCCACATATGACATCCTGGGTGCTCCATCCAATCCATATACTTTTATTGTACTGTGAGAGCAGATGGCAAGAATTAATACGAGGTTCAATTTATAAACGACTCCAGGATTTATAAAGGCGTTCTTCAGTACATGGTCCATTGGGATTTCTATGGCTTTGAGGAACATTCATGGATTCCTTCTCGTGACATTTGTGACTTGCATCGATGCCTTTTCTCAAACCCTAGAGGGGAGGGGAGCTCTAGAGGGGAGGGTGCTACAGGAACTTACCTGGACCCCTACACTGCATCCATTGCCAGATCCTCTACTTTCCTTCCATGTAGGAATACATTCCTGGTCAACTCTTGTTGACATCACATGCACAAGCATAAGGCTCTCTGTCCTTATATCACCTTTTTTGGTATTAACCTAAAAATGTAATATGTTCATCAGCTGGCCAGAGCAGTTGCAAATTGCAACATCACATATCTAGTTGATACAGAGACTAGAAATTCTACAGATCCATGTTCAATCAGATTCTTCCGACTTGGGGTCCTCTGGAATTAGATATTTTGAGGTCTCACTTAAATTGCCATTTGCCATTTTTCCAATCTACAGTCTGAAGTCAGAAGTGCTATCCATAGGTGCTTTCTTCCAAGACTTATCCACATTAGGAATTGTCTTAAAAAGCACCAGGCAGAAACACTTAATCTTCAGGAGTAGAAACCAATGTTCTGGGAAGTTGCAGAAAAAAACAATATAGCTCCTTTACAAAGACTTGATTTCAGCCTAACCAATAAAGTAGACCACTACTGAGTGTAGCTAAACAAAATCGGGTTCTTTATACACTGCAGAAAAGTTAGAAGCTGACAAAACAATAGATAAGAATTTAAATCAGATTTAGGAATACATGCTTAATTATCCCAACTAGTCTTAAATGAAATTGTGTCTTTCTTTTAGGTAAATAAATCTATATGAAAACATAATCTGTCAATCAGGGCCGGCCCAAGGCAAAATGCCGCCTGGGGTGAATTTTAAAATGCTGCCACCTCCCCTTATCTACCCTTCCTCTCCCTCCGTCCCTGTCGCCCCCCGCCCCATTATCTACCCTTCCCCCCCCCGTACTTACCTTTCAGCAGTCCTGCAGCGAGACTCCCTGTTCGGTCTCGGTGCCGGCTTGTAATGCTGAGCGCCGGAAATCTTCCGGCACTCAGCATTACAAGCCGGCACCGAGACCGAACAGGGAGACTCGCCGCAGAGGAGAGAGAGAGGGGCGCCAAGCGGGTACTGACCACTCGGCGCCCCTTTCTCTCTCTTTCGCTTTAAAAAAAAAAAATAAAAAAAATTAAAAAAGGGGCTTGGGGCGGCGAAGTGCCGCCCCTTCAAAAGTGCCGCCTGGAGCGGTTGCCCCACTCGGCTCCATTGTCGGGCCGGCCCTGCTGTCAATAGTACATCATGTGTTACATTATGGTATTAAGGGATATATACCTCTAAGTATTAGCATTATAATATCATAAGAGATGATAAATATTTAATCATAAACTTACCGTGAAGGACAGAGCTTTTTTCTTTTCTTTCATCCTTTGTATGGCATTCCTCACCTACAAACACCATCCAAATGAATTCATAACACATAAATAGCTATCCGATTAAAATTGTTAAAACATAACTGAAAGAGGTTAATTCTAGGAATAGAAAATATAGAAACACAGCACACAATCTTTCTTGGTCCTTGACCTTGTGTTATGTTAAAGTTGCTGTATGAAGGCTACCCCATAAATTATCTATATGTGCAGTATATATACATGGTTCTGGGCAAACGTTTAAAGCAGGTATGAAATGCTGTAATGTAAGAACGCTTTCAAAAATAGATATGTTAATAGTTAATTATTTTATTATTTAACAAAATGCAGTGAGTGAACAAGAAAAATCTAAATCAAATCAACATTTGGTATGATCCCCCCTTGCCTTCAACTAAATTCTTCTAGGTACGTTTCCGGACAGTTTTTTAAGGAACTTGGCAGGTAGGTTGTTCCAAACATCTTGGAGAACAAACCTTCTCTCTCTCTTCGTGTAATCCCAGAGAGAGACTCGATGATGTTCTCTATATATATTTGAGATTAAGGCACAAGCAATTTCATCAGTTGTGTGAATCATAATTGAAACTCTGATTTATTTGCTGTGCCACTCTCATAGCAGCAAGAACTATGCCTGTGTCTATGATTCCACATACAGTAACTGCCTTACCTATACACATGTTTTTCTAACTGAATATCTGATATTACCATCACCAAAATGCAGCTTTCCTACTGTTTAGTCAATGATAGAAATTTACAGTAATCCGGAAGTCAGAATTGTCTTACCTCACTGTTGTAAATAGCATAGACCAGAAATATATACAGTCCCTGCAAAAGACAACAAGGTTGAATTTAGTAGATGATCAACATATTGGTTTATTCAATATAAACAGGATCAATGTAGGAGTCACAATATAAACTAATTGGCCTCAGATTAGCTAGTAGATCTAGGCAAATTTGGAACAAGTTACTGCAAACTGAAACTTTACAAATGCACAGCAGGGATAGGCAGTAGTAGTAGCGAGTGCCAGATATATGTGTATCCCCTTCACGTCCGGTGACATACTAGGTATGTCATGCTAAAGTGGGCTTATTCGTTCCGAGACGTACCTGGTATGTCATGCAAAAAAAAAAAATACCCCCACGTCGCCACAATTGTGGTGATCATGGGGGCACTGCTGCTGCTGTCTGCCCAGGCGTCTAGGCAGACCAGCACAGCCCCCCCCAAGCCTTTGATCTTTCCCATGGGAACGATTCTGCAGGCTCAATAAAGGCAGCTTCAGGAAAGGAGGCTTTTTGTTGCTTGAGTCCCCACATATGTGTGAGGATTTACCACAACATTCCCCTGCTGCCTGATCGCTCCATGTGCAGCATTAACCCCTTCAGTGTAGCTGGCTGAGCATCATGGGAAGTGCAGCAACAATAAAGCTGCACATGCTAGCTGTGAGCTAAAATCCCTATGATTCTCAGCCAGCCAGGTGTTCACCATAATGCTGGCTGAGCATCATTGGAAAATTACTCCACAGCAGCAGAGTTTTTTTAAAATTAAAAAACCTGATGTTAGCCTCCCTCCCAGGACCCTTACTCCCTCCCAGGACACTGCCTTTACACACACCTGCCCATAAACACGTACTCTGCTTTTACACACACATATACACGTACACTGCCTTTACACACACACACACATACCCATACATTACCCTTACACACACACATATACACGTACACCACCCTCACACACACACATATACACGTACACTGCCCTTACACACACATATACAGATACACTGTCCTTACACACACATATACACTGCCCTTGCACACACATATACATATGCCTGTGCTCTGCATTATTTGCCGGCACGTAGTGATTAGGGAGCGGTAAAGCAAGGTTTGAAGTGACAGACCTCGCGCTCCCTAATGTTGTTGAGCGGACTAGAGGGAAATTGCGTTCTCCCAGCTAGTCTGCAGGCTGCAGCTGCTGATCAGGCGGCTGTGCGCCCCCCGCAGCTGCACCTGAGGTGAGTATCACTCTCGCCTCACCCTTCCTCTGCCCCTGCAAAGCAGGACAGAGGAAGGGATAAGCGGGACAGAGACCCGCAATCGGGACTGTCCCGCCTAAATCGGGATAGTTGGGGGGCATGCAGTTAGTGTCTGCTTCACAGGGGAAAAGAATATTAATGCATTTATTTGCAAAGAAACATCACTCCAACTGGCATGGAGCATAATAGCCATCCTTGGAACATTCTGTTTTGCTGTTAACTTTTTGTTCTTAGGAAGGACTGTGGGATTTTATTGTTCATACTTCTACATTCAGAGCATGTCAGGTTCCATCCTACTCAGCCTGGAGTATTCAAAACTTTGTTATGCTCATGTTGTTCTACAACTACTTGTGGCCACCCTTCTCACTCTGGAGCACCCAGACCTCATGATTGTAAGCAGCTGTGCCTTGTTCAGTCAGGGCCATTGCATTAATGTGTTTGGACCGCTTTGCTCTGGCCCTGTACCTGACCTTGCATTGTTCCTGCAGTGTGCCCCGCCATTGGGCTTCCTGCCGTGTGGCCCGCCATTGGGCTTTCTGCCGTGTGCACCCCCATTGGGCTTCCTGCCCTGTGCCCCTCTAGAGGGCTTTCTCCTGGGTGCCCCTCCAGAGGGCTTCTTGCCATGTGCCCCTCCACAGGGCTTCCTGTTGTGTGCCCTACCAGGGGGCTTCCTGCCGTGCGCCCCGCCAGAGGGCTTCCTGCCGTGTGCCCCGCCAGAGGGCTTCCTGCCAAGAGACTTATTACCTATACTTGTTTGTCCTGCCATCTTCTTCAATACAGACTGTATCATAATATTCTGCCTGTGTCTTTCTTTGCATTTGTCTATGTCATCCCTCCCAAGTATCCCCTGCGACTGGGCTTCTACCCGAACTGCTTACCCGGTTCCTGACAGAGCAGCAGTTTAGCTATCTGAACCACTTATCAATTAATTTCCTCAAATGCTGATTTGGGAAAGATAATTATTCAGTGTTGGTCTTTAAGTTATGCAATATATAAGATGAAAAAAAAAAAACACACACACACTATGTTGTGTTCTGCTCACTCCAGAGTAACTCACCAAAACAGAAAATATATCAAAGTAATTTGAGTACATTAATATGAACTCTTTAAAATTTTTAAGAAATAAGGTACTCGCTTTCGGTAGATGCTTCAGACTCTCTCATCAGTAACAGGAAACCACTCGCATTGCAATCAATTGCAGCAAATTACACGCATATGCATGGAGTCTCTCGCTAGACCCCTTTGCAACATTTGCAGAACTAGCGCTGGAGCTGACTAGCAATTTCTGGATATAAAAAGTCTTCACACCCCTGTTAAAATGCCAGGTTCTTGTGGTGTTAAAGAGTGAGACAAAGATAAATAATGGCAGAACTTTTTCCACCTTTAATGTGACCAATAACCTCAACAATTCAATTGCAAAACAAACTGAAAATGTATAGTAGGTTCTTCTAAGGCTTCCCAAGGAAGGAGGTTAGTTGTTGTTAGGCTGCCAAACACTAGTATTGACACACTAGACCCTATGTGTCTAGTCTTCAAAAATATATGGTCTGATGGCTTCAAAGAAGTCCCAAATAGGACATGGGGCAGAACGACAAAATGTCAAAATTCCCAGTTGAAAAACTGAATTGCAAATGTCCCAAATATGGCCTTTTAGCCTCAAATAATTAAACGAACCCATGCATGGGTGGTATCGCTGTACTCAGGAGATAATGGTGAACACATATTGGAGCTGTAAAGGTATACCTGAAGTACAATATATATGTAATAGATGAACATGACAAACATTGACAAAGGCTGATAGTAAAAAAAGTGGAACGTGTTAAAATACTAGCATTTAAAATACCCTCAGGTGTCTAGTTTTCAAAAATAAAAAGCAAATGGAATTAGCCAGCATAAAAGATGTCAACATGGGACACAGGACTACCAAATTTAAAAAAAAAATAGTGAGTATTTCTAAACTCAGGACAAATATTACAATCTACCTTATTTGCTCGATTATAAGACGAGGTTTTTTTCAGAGCAAATGCTCTGAAAACTACCCCTCGTCTTATAATCAGACCTCAAATAGGTCTGACTATGAGACTAAGATCCAGATCCCCCGCAGCGCTGCAGGAGACCTGGATCCTCCTGTCTGGTACCCCCCCAAAACTTACCGGTGCTTCTGACTCCCTGGTCAGTCTATGCGAATCGCGTAGGCAACTTGCACTGCAGCCTGAAGGAGGTGCGGTTAGCAGCGGACCTTCCCCCGGCTGTCAGAGATCAGAGTTCCCCTCACCGGGGAATTCTCTCTGACAGTCGGAGGGTGTATGTCCTTAACACCTTATTATTTACTAAATAATCTTCACGAACGGTAGACAAAGATTAGTGCAAGATAATGTATCACCCTACAATCTACATTGATGAACACCAGAACTGTTACAACATTTAATTACTAAATATGTTTTAGTAGCCATTGACATAGGTCTATGAATTTATCAGAACAAATATTTTTATATCAGTTATTCACAACCCAGGAAAATTTGTCTGAGTAGGAGAGTACACACTCAGAGACCTGCTCAGGTTAAAATTGGACAAAGCAGCACAGATTAATTATATTCCCAAATGAAAACTGTCTCTCTTCTCTACTTTGATTTATATCTTTTTTTATCCTTGCCAAATGAATCAGCTGCAGCTTGCAAAGTAATACATCTCATCAACACCATGCAGTACCCTTCCTGGTAGGCACATTCGGTAATACTCAGTACATTCACATCTTCTGTGTCCTTCAAAGAAACACCAGTCACTCCCACACCTCACATATCTGGCTAACCTGCCAAATTCTCTGTGATATAAGACATGCAGGGGAGATCACAGCTGCAAAATAAATTCATCCGGATCTCTAGAAATTGCAACTAATTGTTTTTTTTACTTTTGTTTACATTACACAAGTAACATCTTAGAGGAGATATGATATTTTTATACAAATACATATAGGGGCAATACTAGATAATTTGTGGTAACCTGTTCATTAATAGGATGTCTCAATGTTAGCATCTGTCCATATTCAGTCCATTTTGCTTAGGCCCCATATATTTATATTATGTTCACTCAATTATCACAAATGGCCCTCTACACCTTGCTAAGAAAGCTTTGTATTCATTTACATTGAGAAAAATGTCTTGTGAGGTAAAAGAGTGTGAGCAGCCAAAGAAAAAAGCAGCAAGCGAGGTAAGGGAGTTAGGTAGTGAGTGAGAGGGTAAGGTGGGCTACCAGGTTGAGGGGCAGGAGGGCTACTTGGCTTTACCTGCCCCCTGGCCCTGAAGGTGCCAGCAGTCCCCTGTCAACAACTGTATCCTTACCTGGAATGAGTTTAGGGCAATAAAGACATAAGCCCACACCACATTAAGATGCACCAAAACGCCACACAGCCATGTCAGCCCAAGTACTGGAAGAAGCACTAAGATTGGTTTAGCAGTGGCCCTATCAAAAGAAAGAAGGCATTATTATGTTTCCAAGGAATATGGAGGCTCTATCAGAATAGTGATATAGAACATGTGATAAAATGTTGCATTGTTTTAGAATTTGATAGCTTTATTGGGTCTGTACAGAGGCAAGGACAGAGGCAAGAAGATGAAGGGTCAGTTTTAGTTATGCTGCAACAACTAATCGATAAAATCAATTCAACTAATCGATTATCCTTTCTGACAGCTGGCGGGCGTCTGTGCAATGCGCGCAGACATCCTCCGCTATTGTCCTACACATTTTCGCCGGGGCTTCTATGATGGCGCACCAGCGTGACATGACCTTCCGTTGCTCCACCGTAAAAGTGTGTGTGGAAGTACCAGCGGCAGAGGTTGTCTGCGCGCATTGCACAACGTTCGCCAGCTGCCAGAGAGGTGGATCCCCTGCAGCGCTGCAGGGGACCTGTATCCTCCTCTCTGGCAGCCGGTGGGTGTCTGTGCGATGCGCGCAGACAACCTCCACTAGTGCCAACACTTCCACTGGGGCTTCTATGATGGAGCGCTGGCATCACATGACCTTCCGATGCTCATTCATAGAAGCTCCAGCGAAAGTGCCGGCCAGCAGCAGAGGTTTATCTACACGCATGGCACAGGCATTCACTGGCAGAGTGGCATATCAGGGGCACAGTGGCATATCTGGGGGTGTAAGGTATATTTGGGGGGACAGAGTGGCATATTTGGGGGCAGAGTGGCATATCAGGGGGTTATACGGCATATCAGGGGGCACAGTGGCATATCAGAGTGGTATAAGGCTTATAGGGGATATAAGTCATATCTGGGGGCAGAGTGGCATATTTGGGTTATAAGTGATATCACAGGGCACAGTGGCATATCAGGGGGGTATAAGGCATATAGGGGGTATAAGGCATATAGGGGATATAAGGCATATCTGGGGAGGTTGAAGTGGCATATCTGGGGGTATAAGGCATATCTGGGAGGCAGGGCGGCAAGCCTGGGCTCAGATGTGCATAACTGGTGGGGCAGGCTGGGAAATAAAATCAAGAAATGCCTTTTTTTATTCTGCTGTTTGTTTTTAACATCCAGTTATTTAAAATAAACGAAGAAATTTACATTTATTTTTTTATCCGATGAATTGAAAAAATAATCGGCCAACTAATTGATTATGAAAATAGTCGTTAGTTGCAGCCCTAATATAAACTGACTCCTCATATTAAATTTGTCACCCTTTTCAACAAACCTTTTTCCAGGGCTTGAAAACCAAACTGCGATTGATCAGAAAGGCAGAACTACTCAAAAATAAAAATTCTGTGGCTTCTCTCTGGCATATGGACAAGGTTGACATCTGGCGGGTATCAAATGTCATTGTGTACCAATTTATTATGTACATTTATTATGTAAATAGCAGGTTAATTTAAGTTACATGCAATTGTATGAACGTGCGTAGGTCAGTTATATACTTAGTCAGTTGTGACATAAAATGTCAGTTGTGATGTAATATGCTTGCTTTTCATTGGAAAGGATATGCTTGCCTTGGTGGGGTTGCTTTAAATGAATAGAATTGGCTTCATAAGTCATTTATAATAACAATGCATCTCAGAGGAGTAAGGAAATCTAACACATGTGCAGTATAATGCTTGAAGACTCACCAGACCTGGATCCCAATCTGTTTCTCCATGCTGCAGTTTGGCGTCAACATCTTGGAGCGTCGACGAGCACTGGATATAGTTACCATAATCACTCTGAAGAGTACAAAGGTGTTAACCTGCAACAAGAAGGATATTAGGTGTATAGCTAGAACTAGACTTGTGCATTTGTATTTGGGAGAACGAATGTTTTCAAACCGAATGACGAACAAACCAATATGGCAGTGCATAAACAAAGACAAAGATGCACAACACAAGGAATCTTTGTTTCTTCATGTTCGTATGTATATATATATATATATATATATATATATATTCTAGGCTAGCCTATTAGTTAAGAAAAAATCCATAAATATCTCCTAGCTAATCTCCCTGGTCCCTACCCCCCAAGTCACTGCCTCTAGCCTATCTAAGTCTTTGTGGTATAACAGGGGTTAACAGAAATCTATGGGATCACGCCAGGATCTACAGACACTACCAATTTTAGCGGCACCATTTGTTTTAAGTATTTTTGTTCATATCAGTTTGATTGTTCTATGCAAGGTAATGGACCTCAAGTTTCCCAATATGGTAATATAACATTTCCAAGATATGTTAGGAAACACAGGTAGTTGTAGGCCTCAGAAAGGAACCATTAAAATAAACTGAACCATGTTATTTAGCAAATAAAAAAGCAAATTCTAATCTAACTACATACAATACACTGATAATGCCCCTGTTACCATTGATTGTATAAACTGACATATGATTAATCTTTGGTTCATGTTACATCATACCACAACACAATCGTTTATTATAAGGATAATGGTTTGGTGGAAGTCTGACTTTGCATTCAGAATGCTGTGGGGGTTATATTTAAAACAACATTACACAGGAATGTTTAACAGCAGTCTTCTCAGTGTAGCAACCAATGGTATAGTTCTGCTAACCAAAACATTCTGTTGGTTCCAATTATGATAAGACTACATTTTCAAATTCACAACTTTCAATAAAAATGTGCATGGATGTGTATGTGTTTGTGTGTTAGCATGGGTGTGTATGTGTAAGTGGTGTGAGGGGGAGTGTGGGTTAGTATGGATGTTTATCATCACATCTACTTTCTGCATGCTGGATCAGTTTGCACACAGCACGGAGTAAAAGAGATGCCACAACTTCATGTTTTAAGAGTGACACTTACAAGCTGTTTGGGGGCAAGGTGGCACTGTGGGATATGTTGTTTGTGAAGTAGACGGGCACCTGGGTAATTTTCACATAGGGCCCCTGTGGTTACTATTTACGCCCCTGGACCTGCCTGAACGTTCTCTACCGTTTGTGTAAGGGAGACCAATTGCTTTGTGAGGGCTGCAATAGTTTCAGCTACACCTGAGCCTGAGTACCTTTTTACTGAAAAATCACCAGCCTCTCTCTCTTTCCTTTTGACACTTTTTACAATGTTTTGCAATCACTTAGTTCTCCCTACCACTATGCACCTCAGCAATAGTAGCACAAACTAGTACAAAATTCTTTATATATCTCAGTCAATAGCTCTGAATTTTCTGGGGTACCCCCAACAATCCATTTTATGCCCTGGATGCTGGCTGTCAGAACTGATTTAGAACAGATGTGCCAGTGTCATGAATGGAAATAGCATCCATGTACTATATATGCGATAAAAAAGGAGATGTGTGTTCCATCATGTGAGTGTGACCTGATAATTTTTGCATATTGTGGCATTACATCACATGTCTTCTGTTTTCAAGAGAAAAGGAAACCTAAATATTGATAATGATACTGGAGGCTGTACCTCTGTAAGATCAAATCTATGTTTTCTATAGTACCAAATGCACTACCTCATTCAGATAGACAGGATAAAATAGTCATACATCTCACAGAGCACACTATAAAAGGCTAGTTATGAGAGATCACATTTTGTGTGTAGTTTTGGGCCAGTAAATTGGGAGGACCAAGTGCTGAAGCACTGAGTATAACAGAAAGCCTGAAAGATCATGAATAACAGAAAATATAATGTAGCTAAGGATTCAACATGTATGGTGCAATGAAAAGCCACTAGTAGGGTTCAAGCACAATATCAAATTGGTTTATCTGGCTTCATTCAAAAAACAAGTAATACAATAATGGCTTTGTGATGGTTTTATTCCAAGCCATAATAATTTTCTTTCTTGAAGAAAATTATACCCACGCGTAACCTTCATAAAAGTAAAAAAAAGCACAATAAACATTTGTAGTTACAAGCTAAACAACTATAAGATTATGGAAATCCTAATATACCTTTGCAATCCAAGGCCAGAAGTAGAAGAAAAACATATTTTGCAAGTCAATGTAGATGTGACCTCTACTGTCAGTGGAAAATGTAAATTTATTGAGAAAACAATTTTAAATACATACCGTTAATATAAAAAGAACAGGACCCACAAATGCCCATATTATGTCAGTTTGCACATTCAGCCAGCAATGAGTGTCTGCCACATACTTTTTAAAAGAAGTTGCCAAGGTCACACTGACAATAATGATTGGCAAGCCTGAGAAAGAAAGACACCATCAGTAAAAGTTTGCTGACACATTACATCTTACATTGGACACATTGGCAGAGTTCCACCATCCAACATGAATATTCCAGGGCTATCTCTAAATAGCCTCAAACTGAGGGGCAAGCTGGGTGGGGAGTGGGTATAACCAGGGAGGGGGGTCAAATACATATTTAGAGATTAAACACAATGACTGAAGTACCAAAAATCAGTTCTTTTTTTTCAAAATAATAAGTTCTAGTCTATGACAGATGCTGACACAATGTAAAACATTCTTTTCAAATCCCCATATTAGGTAGGTTTCCTGTCTTTTAGGACAGCATGGGATGATTGTGATGTGTAATATCCCTCCAAAATGTTATCCAGAATTATTTTTTAAGCAGATAACATGATCCAAACTGATAATATTCACACAAATAACATATTTCCAAAGAAAATTTTTAACAATCATTATTATGAACACACAGTCATTCACTCACCCCAGCCAGTAATGTAATAAAACCCCATTCTTCTGTCTTCACTCATATTGACAGCAACAACTTTACTCCACAAAAGAAGGCCTTCAACCAACATCCAGGCAAAGGCCGCCATAAAGAACAGATGGAGACACGCTGTAACAGTGATGCAAACAACCTATCAGAGAAATTATATAATTAATCTTTTTATGAGCCCCAAATACTATCACGTATTTAATACGGTGGGTGTGTTGTGCAGTACTTTATACACTAGACCTGCATTAGATTTAGAATTACACTTCAACCATGCTGAACTTGAAATATACAATCAGTTTAGGGGGTCAAACTTTAGAAATTATTTCCCACTCAGTATTAATGGATACAATTTACTATATTCTTTTGATTTTTAAGTACATTAGGGCAGAGGTTGATATATTTTATGAAATCTAACATAAGTGGAAGTGAATGTTGAGAACAGAGAATACAGACCCCTATTTCAGCTTTATAATGTGCATTTTCAACACTTGATGATACTGTGTATTTAGTGAGATGCACTTGAAAAAAGAAGGTTAAGTTTAAAAAGTATGCTATAATAACTAAAAAGACATTTCATATCCATTAAGGGATCTAGAAAAAAAGGACCTACTTTGCTTGAACTATAAAAGAGAAATTGATGCACCACATTTTAAAAATATGGTGCCAAGAAAATGGGTGGGGAATACTAAGAGTAAGTGGGAGCAGAATGAGAATAGTTACATGTAATATTATAACAATACCATATTGATACATATACCTCTCTTACTCAAGAAGCTTATCTCAAAAAAGTAACACTAGGGGCACATACCTAATCTGCTTGGCAAAATCCAACTCTATAGCTACAAAATATAGACACCAAGCTATTCTATACATAAAATAATGTTCCAGCTCAATTTTTGTTTTGAAGCTCTTGAAAGAGCTGTAGGGGAAAGCGGGTCTCAGAATTTCTTTGTTAAATGAGAAAAACAGTTTGTGTTAAACAGCTGGAACATTGATTTTTTTTTACCTCACCTCATTAGTTTTTGCCAATTCACTGAACATCAACAAAGCTTCTGCAGCAGCAAGGGCAAATATCAGATTCTTGTGAACAGTTGTTCTTTCTGATTTGGGAACACTAAAATAGAGGTTTAACAATGAAACTATTATGCATAAATAAAGTTCAAGTATTTTAGATTAGTGGTTAATCCCAAAGTTTATGGACTTCATGAAAAAGAAGATATTAGGAAGCCCATATACCTTTGCAGCTATAACAGCTTCCACTCTTTTGGGAAGGTTTTCCACAAGATTTTGGAGAGTTTCTGTGGGAATTTTTGCCCATTTATCCAGTAGAGCATTTGTGAGGTCAGGCACTGGTGTTGAATGAGAAGGGCTGGGTTGCAATCTCCGTTCCAGTTCATCCCAAAGGTATTCAATGGGGTTGAGGTCAGGGCAGTTGAAAGCATAGCAATGTCTTGGTATTCTGGGTGAATGGACAAAAATTCCAACAGAAACACTCCAAAATCTTGTGGAAAGCCTTCCTAGAAGCGTGGAAGCAGTTATTGGCTCAAATGAGGATTTTGGTGGCCATTTTATGGAAATAAATAAAATAGAATCTTAACTCCTCGGCATCAATGTGTACTGGATAAAGAGAACATCAGTGCTCAGCAGATAATACAAGATAGAATCTTATGTGATGGGATTGGGAGTAATCAGTACACTAAAAACGTCATCATACATAGGGCGCCTGAAGCCACAATTTACTGCCACTAATCCCTTTAAATAAAATCTGCATACTGAAATAGAATAAATAACACAAAACCTTTACTTTTCCTCTCGCTGATTTCTAGGTCAAGAAAGTTTTGTCCTCTGAAGTGACTACAAATTCAGGAGGGCGTTTTATCTCTGGATAAGTAAAAATTAAATAGTTCTATTTATTCCTGCAGTAAGTAAAGTGCCAGGAAACATACAACCAAATACACACACCAGGACAGACTCTGCCACACCGACACCCAAACACACACACCAGGACAGGTTCTGCCCCACCAACACCCAAACACACACACATCAGGACAGGCTCTGCCAAAATGACACACCAAACACACACACACCAGTACAGGCTCTGCCCCACCAACAACCAAACACACACACATCAGGACAGGCTCTGCCAAATTGACACACCAAACACGCACACACCAGCACAGGCTCTGCCACACCAACACCCAAACACACACATACCAGGACAGGCTCTGCTACACCGACACCCAAACGCACACACACACCAGGACAGGCTCTGCTACACCGACACCCAAACACACACACACCAGGACAGGCTCTGTCATACCGACACCCAAACACACACACACACCAGGACAGGCTCTTCCACACTGACACCTGAACACACACACCAGGACAAGCTCTGCCGCACCAACACCCAAACACAAACACACCAGGACAGGCTCTGCCATACAGACAGCCAAACACACACACCAAGACAGGCTCTGCCACACTGACACCCAAACACACACCAGGACAGGCTCTGCCACATCGACAGCCAAACACACACACCAGGACAGGCTCTGCCACACCGACACCCAAACACACACACCAGGACACACCAGGACAGGCTCTGCCACACCGACACCCGGACACACACCAGGACAGGATCTGTCACACCGACACTCACACACACACACACCAGGACAGGCTCTGCCACACGGACACCCAAACACACACAGTAGGACAGGCTCTGTCACACCGACACCCAGACATACACACACCAGGACAAGCTCTGCCGCACTGAAGCATAACAAAAAATATTTTCTACACTGCTTCGTCATTAACTGCCCCTTTTGCATTTTTGCCCCCTTGTGTATTGATTAATGTGTCCACCCACAACCTTGTGTATTGCCCCGCGTTGTGCATTTATGCCCCCACACCCTTTTATATTGATTTATGTGATGCCCCAGCCAATCCCCTCTCTTGTCTATTGATGCCCCCACTGTCCTGTGTATTACCCCCAGCCACCCCCCTATTGATTTTGTAATGCCACCACCCAGCCACCCCCTTCTGTATTATTTAATTTTTGCCCCAAGGGAATTTTAGTTCACAGCTAGCATATGCAGCTTTACTGTTGCTGCACTTCCCATGACGCTCAGCCAGCATCATGAAAGTAGTATGTCTGGCTGAGCCTCATGCGAATTCAGTTCAATGTGTCGGTTATTTTTAATATGCATGACTGTGCTGACTAAAACGAAGCGTATTTTAAGTGGCAATGCAAGCGCGATAATGTAGGGTGCAATTGCTTGTATCGGTGAGTTCCGCGAGATTTAAAAAAAAAAAAAAAAAAGTGACCCTCTTTCACATTTTGAAATGTTGGGAGGTATGGAAGACTTACCCAACTGCTAGGAAGAGCACTAATGTCACTAGCAGAGCACTCAGGGACACTCCACATCCAATAAATGTCAAGGTCCTCAGTGTCCATTCTTCTTCAGAGCTTCTCTGCATTAGTATAAATATTACATTTGTTATAATAGTAGTGAACTGTCAAATATCTTATGAAATCTATGTTATGTGTCTGAATTAAAATTGTCTTAAGGGTGGCAGTATCTGGCTAGGTACCTCATCTTTAATAATAGTAGGACCCTGGGCAAGCGTCTATAAGTGCCACCAACCCAGGTTGCCTCACTGTGATTGAGATAGTGGTCTATGTTGACAGATACAGAACTGTCCACTATAATTTCCTCCTTCACGCTCTATGTGCTGCCTGCCAGGCTTTGGTGCATTCTCAGATAGAAAAGGAGATTAGTTTCTGTGCTATAACAAAGGGTTTACATTTTGTTCTATGGGAAAAAATTGGTTATATTGAGGAGCTATGTGGGGAACAAAATATGGTTAGGTATTTTAAAGGTTTTTCATAATTAATGAATAGTTAGGTGAATTCTTGCTGGAAGACGATTTTAAGATGGTGATGAAATACAACGCATTTAATATAACCTACTTTAGTTTAGGTTCCATAGGAGTACAGGTGAATGCATCATTTTTGTACATGTAACCAAATTGGAAACTTCTAAGAATACAAGAAACAGAGAGAAGGAAATGCCCTAGACAAGAAAACTACACAACTACACTTAATGGGCTTAATATTTAATGTAATTTGTATTCAATAATAAACATAATTACCTGAACTTCATAAATTTGCAGAAGAACAGCAAAGTTGGTCGTATGGTTACAGAAACAAGTAATTGTTTCAGGGAATTTTTTCTTAACACTGCACCCAGAGGAAGACCAACTGCCTCCCTTTTCTAGACTGGAATTATAACCATATAGAGATCTAGTTAAACAATGTTTTAGGGTGAACAAATGCTATTTGCATACAGTGCTTTTAAGGTCACAAAGGAAGTTGATGACATGTTGAAGTAAGGACTTAGAAGAAAATAAATAGATGCAGACTCTTTTGTATGTCAAGGTTTTGGAGTAGGCCCCTTAGTGAATGTTACAGCATGCAAATATATTTTAGACAACCGTATACTTCCAATTTTGTGTGAACAGTTTGGGGAAGACCCTTTCCTATTCCAGCATGACTGTGCCCCAGTGGAAAAACAAGGTCCATAAAGACATGGTTTGGCATGTTCCACGAGAGGTCCCACAGAGTCCTGATCTCAACCCCTTCGAACTGGATTGCAAGCCAGACCTTCTCGCCCAACATCCTGACCTCACAAATGTTCTTTTGACTGAATGGAGTGGGACAACTCTGTATTCCATAGTTTTGGAATGGGATGTCCATCAAACTCATATAGGTGTCATGGTCAGGTGACCACATTCTTGTGGTCAATGTATGACTTTTTTCAAATTATCTATGCCTCGTAAAAAGTTAATGTACAGTGATGTGGAATTTTATTGCACTATATAAAACAACAAATAATAATAAAGACCTGTATTAGAATCAATTGTTTCCAGCTCCTGCATTCAACTTACCTAAGACTAAAATTCCAGAAGGCACAGACTGCTCTCTCCAATTTTTCTGATGAATTCTGACAAATTCCATAGAAACAAAAGAAAATTTGGAATTAACATTTTATTAAATGATCACACTAACCAGAGACATGTGGTTGGTGAGTAAAGTATTATTTTAGAGTCAGTTTACTACTCCTGACCAATGATTACCGTGACTTTCCTTACACAAACATTTGTGATATTAACCCATACACATTGCCCGCACCTATACTGTGCCTGCCAGTACAGAGGGAAGGCACATTTCAGGACGTGATCTTTGGTTTTCTTAAGCATTTAAAGAGAGGGGTTCTGTCACAATTGATCACAAATTTCCTCCTTTCTAAGTGCACAATGCAACACAATGGCTCAGCCCACTGCCTGCATCGCTGCCACATTCTGTCCTTTCAATGCAGAATGAATTGTTGTCAAGCAACACAGTAGATCACCAATCTTTATATACAATGAATAATCACAATCAAATAATAGTTTAGGAATCTATATTTCGTTAGTTAGAATTCTTTGATAAATCTGATTAACAATAGTTGATGAATGCTCACATAATTTTTTATTTTAGTAATACTTACTAGTAGTTTATTCTGATGCGATAGATTATATTGTACAGAAGTGCTGACTTCTTGATCCCCTACTAAAAGGGTAGAAGAGATCACAGCTGATCCAAGGGAGGTGTCAATATACCTTGTACACAAAAAAAAAAACACTTGTGAGATACAACACACACAGCATTTGTTCATGTCTGTGTACAAATGACAGAATCAAACATTTGTTTAGGTTAACAGGTAGCATCGTATATAAGCCACATTAAGCCCCATTTAGCCTCAACAAACACTATGCAATATGAATGCTTAGAAAAGTGCTTCATGAGTAGAGGGGGTGTAATTTGCCTCATTGGTCTCATTTCAGACCCTGGAAATCTCACACATGTAGCTGGAGTTGAATGAAGGTGAGTACCGAGCACATTCACAGTCATAATTTGGAGATGCGTATCATGCAAGGAACAATAGGGGGACAGAGAAACATACTAAATACACAAAGGGGATTTTGAGAAATCCTTCTATCCACTTTCATGAACAAAAAAAATACTTGTGATATGAAATATGTGTTTCGGGGCAAAGAAGGATACCAAAGACAAATGAGTGCATAAATACATATATTTATATGTTTCCTATATGAGCTTGCGGGACATTTCATTAGCGCTTGTGGGGCATCTCATTCATTCACACTCCTGGGGTGTCTTGTTCACAGTTCCGATGGCGTCTCGTTCATAGTTTCGGGGGCGTCTTGTTGCTCATGTTTGTGCTCTTCGCTGCACCCCTCCTAGTCTCTCACCTCCCTAGGTGTCCCTCTCTGTGTCTCCTGACATTCTCACTCAGCATCCACTCCCTCCTCCATCTTCAGACTGAGTAAGCACTTTAATTTCCTTTTCATTTGCAATTCTTAGCATGAGCAGCAGCTGTGCAGGGAGGGAGGGGTTCTCATTAATGTGCAGGGTAGGAAGTTTAAAAACAAAAAACCCTTTCTCCCTACATTCAGTTCTACTTTGTGCCACCTTCTGCCACTCTAAATCTCAAACCTCACCTAACACTATCAAATTTTACATACCGGGCATACAACATTGCCCGCATATGCCTTCCCTTCTTAGCGCACATCCCAAACCGGAACAGCAGTTTAGATTTATTAATAAATCCTACTCTACTCCTACGTTCAGCAGTGGTTCATTTCTTTGGCCCCTATACTACCTACTAAGGAGGGTGTTTTCGGGTCTAGGCACATTTCAGCATTTTAGACCCACTGGACATTTGTTTTTGTTTATCCCTACCATATATATATATAGAGAGAGAGAGAGAGAGAGAGAGAGAGAGTGATAAAACCATGTTTCATCTTTTGCCCTCATTAGGCATGTGTGTTATTTTTATAAACATTTCAGATACTATCCAATTGCAGGGGACAGCGTTTTTATTTAAAGTATACCCCAGCTTGCAAAATTGCAAAATTGCTTAATTTCAACACGATCTATTGTCAAATACATTCTATAGAGATTGAGAAAATTCTACAATGTCCAAGTATAGAAAAGCTCCCTATTTGGAAATGGGATTTTTTATAGAATATGCCTCTGTTTATTGCACAGAATAAACGCACTTATAGTCATTTAAAGTTATTCTATAAAATCACTGGATTCCATTGCATCAATTCATGCTGCACAATGATTTATGTTCCCTTTACTTTTTTCCACTAAAGTGGTTTAGCCACTATTGTGTTTATTTAATAATTTTATAAACAAATTACAACAACACTGAAACAACTCATCACAGACTTGGTGATTCTGTGATTCACATACATACCGGTTCAGAGCTATGTTACTTCCGTAACAAAACAACTCACATAAAAAGACTGGGACAATGCCTTTGATGCATAGACTTACATGCATAGCGACAAATGGAAAATGCACTATATTAGTGTCTTATATAAACTTTTTAGAGCATCACACACCTCACTGGAACAAATAGGCAGGTTTGGTGCGGTGGTCCACCTTCTTACCCAGGTTGGGCAAAATAGACATTTGCAAAGCTGTTTGTGCAGCAGGCAAAGTGCTCCCAATGACACCCTACACTGAAATGTTCTATAAAACAGCACACAAGGTATATCTAACACCAGACAGAATGTTTAGATTGGAGAAAACAACCATTGGCCTAAGTATGCATCTCCAAATACTCGCTCCTTAAGCTGCTTCTGGCAGTGCCCATGTATTTAATGCTTTTTGGTTGCAGATGTGTACTTATATCACCGCCAACAAGATGGCACATTTTATATTGATGCCTGAACTGGCAATATTTGGTATAAAACCACCACAACAACAGGCGCCTGCCAAACTAATCACAGCAATGGCAAAGCAAAGTATCCTACGATGCTGGCTAAGGATGAAGCCGCCAACACTAGATATTTTCCCGCCCAAACTGTATTTCCTATTCCACATGGATTGGGCGGAGGCTGCTCTGGCAAGAGGTAACCACCCAACACGTCTTTAATATCTGGGGAAATGACAGTAACATGCTAGAAGTTGACCTGCGCGTATTAATAAGAGCAGCTCTTCAATACACCTCATGGTACAGCCTATAATTACTGCACCAGAGGACACAAATTGTGAAACCCAAAAAACACTTATTACACCTTTAAGTTCTGACTGGACCTGGGCGACACGCAGTCAGGGTTGAAATATAGATATGTGGAGCAGATTCTCTTAACAAGTATCAGGTTTTACAATCTTTATTTGGTTCATTTGTTTCTCTTTAGAAGTTTATTCTTGCAAACACAACATGCCTTGCACAATTAAAAAAAATTGATGTGGTATGCAGTTCACTTTTCTATTGTGTTTCTAGGCCACATATAATTAGGGTCAATTTACTACTGTCTGGTGAACTTCATAGGTGAATATGTTAAAAAAAAAACATATTGTACTATACAGAAAAATGAGATGCAATGCAAAATGTGTCAAATACAATATTTATTGAATACTTTGAATAAACCAATGTACAACCAAGCTGCGTGCCATGCAAAATAGAAAAATGTTTTAAAGTAAAATTCCATGGGTTAGTACCTCCACCACGAACTCTGTATAATGCATTAACAAGAAACAAAACAGTTTTTTAAATCGAGTAATCGAGACATAATTTAAAACCATGTTTTGTGAAATAAACAGTTGAATTGAGACCTTTCACTGGCCAGAGTTTCTTAAAAACATGTAATGTCATTTTCATATAGTAAAATTAATAATAATAATACTGGTAGTAATAATAATAATACATTGGAAAATAAGAATGGGGTTACATTACAATAGGCTGCACTTGTAAAAGTAACTACAATAAATTAAGGATTTGCTATGTGTGTTCTGATTTTATATATTTGAATAAATATATATAATAAAAATCAGAATTAATTAATTTATTTAAATAGGAAAAAGACATACTAATTTATCTTGGCAGGAAGAAACTAAATAAAATCACAAAAGATTATGATTCCAATTAACATTTTCTTAAATAACTTGCCCATTAGGGAACAAAAGGTTTCTGAATAACGAAATAGAGTACCTCCCTATACCAAATAAAAAAGCAGTTGTATCCACAACTTGTAGTAAAGCCAACAGTATACATTGCCCTATAATTGCCCCAAAGATATAGTAATTCTTACATATAAGATGTTTTCTCAATACAAATAAACTAATGTATTTTGTGGTATTCTGGTCAACTCGGCTACTTTAGTAACAATTATAGCAAAATCATACAAACATTTGGCACTTTTTTTCTTTTTTATATATATATATATATTATTCATACTAAATGTTATTATTATTATCTTTTATTTATAGAGCGCCAATAATTTACGCAACGCTTGATACAATACATATATTCAAGGGGTATGACAAGACGAGAACTGACAGACTAAGACAAAGCGATACATTACGTGGAGAGAACCCTGTTGATCTATACATCTAAAGGTGGTATCAAAAGAAAGCCCTATCTGCCCTAGAAAAAAAGGGTATAATAATGATGTATGGGTGCAGTAAAAAATTAAAGGGGAATCATAGCTAAACAAACATATCATAAAACATGATGACACAGGGTTAAACTGGGTTACCTAGAAGAACTGATGCTGTTTTGAAGGCAAAGAGTGGTCACACCAAATATTGATTTGATTTAGATTCTTCTTCTGTTCACTAACTTTTCATTTTGTTAAATGTTAAATATCTTTTATTCTTACTTTACAGGATTTTGTCACAGCTGCCTAAAATGTTTGCATAGTACTGTAGTATACGTAAAACAACAAAAAAAAATAATAATTAACCACCTACAAATATAAGGCACATTATAATTTGCAGACGTATATTGTATAAGAATTATTCTGCAATACAAACAATATATTTCTCTAAGCAGAACCGAACAGTAATTATTGATTGCCATCTTTGCACTGTATCAAATTGATCTATGGCATTTTACCGCCCCCCAGTGGTCAGCATGTGTGTTGCTTTAATTCTGCCAAACACCAATCACAACAGCTTAGTCAACAGTGGAATGATTTGATTCAAGGTGGATGAAGCCTGGAAATGTGTTCTTAATTTGGAACAGCATTAAGTTCTGTATGTTTTGAATGCAAACATAAGCATCTGAAAATGGATCATACTATTTCAAAGATCAAAAACACAAACTGTAATAAGTTTGTCATGATGAAAAAGCAGAACTTCATGACCCGCTCACTGTCAAATTAGTCCACACGTTTAGGGAGATGTGGATAATTTGAACCAAACATCATAGGAATACATTGTAACTAATTATACCAGTAACTCACCTGTGTCCACCATCAGATGTTGCAGAGTCTTTTGGTATAAAGTCAAATGTGTTGTAATTGCCAAATAATTGTTGAAAAGCTTCAAAATCAAACCACGTGTTTACCAAAGCAACCTTTTTATGACCTTAAATAGATTAAAAAAAATATATTACAATGGTACTGACTGAAAAATACATTAGTTTACTGTAGATACGTTAATTTGCACCTGTTAAAAAAGCATCACATCACGGAGAAAAAATTCCATCTATAGAGTGTTCACATTAATCTACAGAGAATATAAAGCATAGATCTTTTGTTATCTATTCATTGTCTAAATTTCATTACATAGCGATAAAAACTACAGATATTGTAGGTGAGCAGCAAAGCAAATTTAAATTTTGTTGAAATTTGCCTATTTAATTAAGTGGTATGAATGTCAGAAAAGAGGAGGGGCATCAACAAAAGAAACAGAAATGAAGCCGAAAAAAATATGTTTTCCACACTCACTGTTACTGTTTGTCACTCTCTTACAGTCTCTCTCAATGTC
Organism: Spea bombifrons; assembly: GCF_027358695.1. NCBI lineage: Eukaryota > Metazoa > Chordata > Amphibia > Anura > Pelobatidae > Spea > Spea bombifrons. The sequence continues at coordinate 11,125,197 of NC_071094.1, forward strand.
TTCCCTACCTTTTGCACAGCTCCGCTTCTTGTTCTCTGCTTTTTCTGCGAGTTTTCTGTGTCTTCATTCTTCTCCAGTGATCCGGCTTCCTGGAGCGCTTCTGCAACAGGTTGGCGCATCGGCGCACATCGCAGGCACAGCCTCTCTCCTGATTGCAGGAATGAGGAGATGTTGTCCCCGTGGTGTGCATCGAAGCTCTTCCCTGATGCAGAGGTGCTCCAGGAGGACAGAACAATGTACAATTATATTTTTCTGCAGATTCATCTACATTATTCTGGCCTCTTGGAGTGCTTCAGGAGGCCAGGATAATGCCACAGATCACTGGGAGAACACACAAACGGACGAAAAGAAGAGAACGGGAAGAAAAAATGAACAGGAAGCAGGGGTGTGAACACATGGAGAAGGAAGGGAGACATTGAGGGAGAGAGAGAAGGAATTTCTTTTCCAAATAAAAAAAACCTCTCAGAATTTCTTCTGAAACGAAATGAAAGGAAATTAAATTCATTATCCAAAAACAAATAGATCAAAAACGAATTGAATTTCTCTGAATTGTTTTTGGTCCATGTGCACAAGTCTAGCGGACAATCCTCCATTAGTTGTTTTAGCCACACCCTCTTTCAACAGGTGTATGAAATCAAGCACAAAGGCAGCCATCTCTATAGGCAAACATTGGCACAGCCTGAAGATCACTATATACCAGGGGTGGGCAATTAATTTTCCCATGGGGCCACATGAGGAATTGGAATGGTTTTAGAGGGCCAGACCTCTACAAACTACAAACTCCGAAGCCTTGTCCATTTTGTTAACTTATGTGCTGTTTAATAAAGTTATTCAAGCCTACGTCATTGGTAGAGGTGCTTGAATAAGTAAGGCCTGAATAACTATTAGCACAGCACAGAAGTGAACAAAATGAACAAGGCTTCGGAGTGCATACCGTATTTTTCGCTCTATAAGACGCACCTGCTGATAAGACGCACCTAGATTTTAGAGGAGAAAAAAAAGGAAAAAATATTTTGAGCTAAAAAATGGGCTAAAATATTTATTACAATAACTGAATAAGCTATGAACACAGTAAGACACGCAGTAAGACACACACAGACACAGTAAGACACACACAGACACAGTAAGACACACACAGACACAGTAAGACACACACAGACACAGTGAGACACACACAGACACAGTAAGACACACACAGACACAGTGAGACACACACAGACACAGTAAGACACACACAGACATAGTGAGACACACACAGACACAGTAAGACACACACAGACACAGTGAGACACACACAGACACAGTAAGACACACACAGACACAGTGAGACACACACAGACACAGTAAGATACACAGACACAGTAAGATACACACACACAGTAAGACACACACACACAAACACAGTAAGACACACACACAGTAAGACCTCCCTCCCTAACCCCCCTTCTCAGTATCTCCCCTCTAACTCCCTAACCCCCCCTTCTCAGTATCTCCCCTCTAACTCCCTAACCCCCCCTTCTCAGGATCTCCCCCCCCGCCCCGGTCACTTACCTTAAACTCCTGTGTTGGAAGCGTGAGGCGTTTGTCTCGGGTGCCGGCGCTTCACTGCTGATCGCCGGCGTCTGACGTCATATGCCGGCGCCCAGCGTAAAGCGCCGGCACCCGAGACAAACGCTTCCAACACAGGAGTTTAAGGTAAGTGACCGGGGCGGGGGGGGACACCGGACTCATTGGTGAGTCACCAGGACACTCTTTGCGGGCCGGTCCGAGCTATTCAGCGGGCCGGATGTGGCCCGCGGGCCGTGCTTTGCCCAGGTCTGCTATATACAATGCAAAGTGTCGGCTGCAGTGGTGTAAAGCACACTGCCAACGGACTCTGGAGCAGTGCAAACATGTTCTCTGCAATTATAAATCACTCTTCACTATCTGAAAGTCTGATGCATATAAATCTGGGTTTGGTGCCTACTGTAAAGTTGGATGAATAAAGGATAATGGTTGTGGCAGTTTTCTGCATTTGGCATAGGCCCCTTTGTTGCAATAAAATTTAATATTATTGTACAGCGTACAAATATACATGTGTATGCTTCCAACTTTATGGCACCAGTTTGGGGAAGGCCTTTTCCTGTTCCAGCGTGACTGGGCCCCAATGCACAAAGCAAGCTCCATAAAGACATGGTTTGACTAGTTTGGTGGTGGAGGAACACGGGTGACCTACACAGAGCGCTGACCTCAACACCACTAAATGTTGCAGAAGGTCTTCACAGAAGAGTGGAGGCTGTTATAGCCACAAAGGGATGGGGGCAGCTCCATATTAATGGCCATAATTTTGGAATGGAATGTCCAATATGCTCATATAGGTGTAATGGTCAGGTGCCCACATACAGTGTATATAGGGATTGAAAAGATGCAGCAACAAGCAGCCCATAAGTACTAATGGGCCAAGTCAAGTGGCTCTGTCCACTCTGAAACCCCAAAGATAAAGAATGTGAGCTATAATGCCACCTGTAAGCCATGAGACATTTCACCTTAAAATGTGCATGGCAAATTCTGCACAGACAGCATATGTAGTTCATGTTGTGTGACTCTTTCGCACATAAAGCGAACAATTAAGGCACTGAGATTCATATGTTTGAGTATTCCCTTTTAAAGGTCACCTGTTAACTATGTGTTGTTAACATGTGTTCACTCGTACCAATGAGGTAGTAAAATAGGTTGTGAGTAGGTAGATATTACCGTCTTCTATTATTCTTTTGATTTCTTCATTAGAAACTTCAATTTGATCCACTTTCTCATTGCTTTGCACTGTGTATACAAGGCTGTCGGCATTAAGATCCACCTGTCTGATTCCAACTTCTGAATGAAAATTAGCAATTTTAGGTCAAAACATTGAATTCTTAAAACATCACAAAATGCGCTCAGAATAAATCATATAGGAACAAATAAACTGTACACAAACTGCTTGTGAGAAACCAGGGAGCATGCAATTTATTAAAGGGTTAAATTTATTTCATGGTGCATAAAACAGGAAGTTCTTAAAGTCCTTTTGCAGATGTTCACTTATCCTAGTAGGGACATCTGCAAGACATACCCCCATACTATCTTAAACTCCCTAATATAATGAACATGCAAAAGGGATATTAAAAAATAGACCATTCAAAGTGTTGCTGAAATGTTGGAAGGTCTGCATGATAAAACATGTAGTGAAATATCCAAATACAATAAAATATACTGTTTTAAGGAAAGTACGGAAAATATCTTTATGGACGTCTACGAACTGGGCATTTATAGGACAAGTACTTTGTAATCCTACAGACAATTTAAACAAATTTTGGTTTAAGAATAAAAACACAAACTAGGGATTGACATTTTAGGATCAAGAATAAACAGAAGAGGTTGACCAGTTTGTTAGTGTTTTCCACTGTCCAACCTATGTTCATTTGTATTTATAATTAAAATTTTTGTCTTTTTTTTTAAACACTTAGCTAGATGCAGATAGACATTGACATCTATCGTCAGCAGAAAATATGTGCACCAAAGAGATAAGTCTTTATTGACAATGCTATAAGCACCTACATGCAAAGAGAAGAATACCTTTTCCACCATGTTTTCCATTGTAAAATTATAGTGCTGTCATGTCAAACAATAAACATATAGACAGGAGTATTGATGCACTAACCAATGCTCCTGTGATGAATAGCAATCTCTTTCTTCTCATCAGATAGAAGCTGGACAAGATTTGATGCCATTTTCTCCACTGTGTGAACAAGTGTCATTGGTCCTTTGATAATCTAATAGAAATGTCATATTAACATAACAATAGAAAAGGTGGAAAAAAGACACAGGTCCATCAAGTTCAACACCACTATTGATCCTGAAGAAGGAAAAAACTCACATTGAAACAATTGTGCCTTAAGAAGATGGTGGTAATGTGGTAAAGTTACATGGAAAGGTAGCTGCTGTGGCCTCTCCCCAAGTGGCCTCCTTATAAGTGGCTATTTAAGAGTTACACTGGAGTTAAATGGGAGGGAAACGACATACCAGGTACCACTGCAGAAAGCATCTACACCATCGGAACCAGATCAACACATCCCTATCCAAGCAGCCCCCTCCTATTGTCTCACTTCCCACTCAACCACCGACGAGATTGTAAGCTCGCAAGAGCAGGGCCCTCTTCTCCTTTTGTACCAGTTATTGTATGTGTTTTTGTATGTGAAATTTGTTCTACTGATTGTAACAGGGCTGCGGAATCTGCCAGCGCTTTATAAATAAATGTAATGTAATGTAATTTGTTACATTGTTTTTCCACACTAATTGTACCTCTGTCCCAAAGAATGTTGTATCCAGTGTCCCAAATAGACCACTTTTTATCCACTGTACATGAACAGTGTCTATTTTGAGTATATACAGATACAGTAAATAGGGATGACATCTCTTTACTTCCAAAAGTTATTCTAACTAGCCTTATCAAGCACATGAGTCTATTATTAATTGATAATTATCAAAGTAAATACTTAATTGAATGGTATTTTAAGATCACTCTATACTGGAATGTTCTAAAACAATAAAATGAAACATCACCATAAAGCTAGCATTGCTACTAATCTAAAATCAGATTCTGAGATTCGTAGTCTCTAGAAGAGAATGTTCATTAAAACCAGTAAAGATGATGTGCTAATGTTACAATGGCAGCTATGCCTTTTTTGCAAGTGAAATGGATAGTTTGCTCCACGGATTCCTGTCTTGCAGCTAATCAAGAAGCATTTCACCTACAAATGCTATTTGTTTACCTTCCCCAAGGCTGCTTCTTGCTTACGTCAGACAGCACCATGAGGCATCTGCTCAGACAGTGAGCGAATGTGTACACTTGCATTCAGTTCACTCTACCCTACTGGCTTGGTTCATGACTTAAACAAACCTTGACCACACTAGCATATCAGTATATGAAAAACAGTAGAGGCCTAGATGCATGCAGAAATGTTCGCATAGAACTACTCTGCAGAGCCTTTCACATAAAAACAGGGCTTCAGGTATCTATTGTCTAATTGAAAAAAAAATATTTTTTGCAAATTTTAACACGTCTACAGATAGATCAGGTATAACTGAATTAAATAGTTGAAAAAGTATGCTTTGAGAAAACATGCATTAGTAATTTATTCTCAATAATTTTGCAAAAATATGTAATAAACAGTGAATGTGGTTATGAGCCAAAAGTAATAATAAAATAAACAGTTAACTATTGCCACCTAAAGGAGCACATGGGTTATTACTGAAAGAGGAAGTCATATTAGGAATTTTCACCTATGAAGGATAATCATAAAAAAAATGCCAGATTGCTGAAATACAGCAAACCTAAAAGTATTTAGCGACACTAGTGATTGAAATCTAAAATCCCAGCACTACAGTCTCCTTATATATATTACAATATGTGTTAACAGGAATAGAGGGTTAGACACATGTAACTTTGGGTATACATTTGAAATTAAGAAATAAGTTAACAATAATCTATGTATTTGGAGCGTTTGGAGTTATTTTGTGTATTTGTGTCAAATATTTTGAATGACCAATCTGAAATATATGTATTGTATATATTGTATTGATTCACTAATATCAAATCTGACATATGAGCTGCTTTTACATACAAACTCTGGTGATCGTCATACCTGGGAACTCTCTGGGTTTGACCCAGATTCCCCAGGTGAAGCCATGCTTTCCCAGTTTCTTTTTTCTCAAGGATAGGGAATAGTATTTAGCCATGCCTACTCCCTACCCATTTCCCACCCACTCCCTATTCACTAAAGCCTTCTGAGACGGAGAGCTCTATGCAGCGTAACCTGGGAAGTTTTCCAGTATGCCGGTCATTTACACTTTTTACACACTTTGGTGATCTTAGGCTTCACATTACACAGTACATACATATTTAGAAAATGTATAATTTAATAAAATGACATGTACCGGGTTAACCTCTGACCAAAGGTCCACATCATACTGCTCAATAATTGTTCCTGCAACCTGGACAAAGTGGTGGCTCAAGTCTTCCAGGGCCTTAGGATCACTCTGTATCTCTAGATAGGCCACATTTTTCAGAAACTGGATGATACCAAGAAGATCAGAAGGCTCCACGGTGCTCACTTTGGTTTCCATCAAACGCTGAATCGCCTGTAGGCAGACGGCTGCTTCAGAAACATTAAACTGATGTATTTCACCTGTTAAGAAGTTTTCCGGTATCTGCAAGGGGAAACATGTTATGCCTTTAAATAATGTAACATACTCGCACTAATGCTTTAAGCTCCTACATAATACCAATGATGCTTTTACCACAAGATATGAACAATACATGCTTATACCTTATTGTCTCCGATATATAAAGAAAGGTCCCTGAAAATGACCCATTCTGCTACCAATGAGGATAGTGGAAGACGTAAGCAGAGAGAAGAATGGTTATGTAGTAAGAAGGAGGTTATCGTTATAAAGTTGGAATGTGGGAAACAAGTCAAGGTCTTAACAGATCATTCTTAAATATACCATTGGTTACAGTATTGTTTTTTCCAGAGATTGATGTTAAGCCAATATACCCTTATCCATGTAGCCCCCCAAAACAACTTATTCCTTTTCATAGGTACAAAGCCTAGATTGTTCTGTAGACTTTGGAATGCTATTTTCAATTTTGTTAACTGAAGAATTTATATGAAGGCTCAAAATACAAATGGATTGCATTCAATACATGTTAACTTATTGTGAACGACCGCATACCATACACAACTCGTCCTAGAAAATTACCTCACTGCATTAATGTATTTTATCAACCTCTACAAAAGGCTTATCTCAACTGCCGTCTCTTGTAATCACACAGTGTAAACCCTGTAATAGACAGCTAAATAGAAGACAATCTTTTTAGGACTAAATTATCGCTGAACAGATATGATAACCCAAAGCATAGACTCTACTCTGTCTTTATGTAAGCAATGATTTAAGATATTTAGCTATGTATAGACTTAAAGAGGACCCGCCAAATCTCTCAATAGTCCCAATTTTCACAGGACAGTCCTGATTTTTTTACACTTTCCCAGGTAGCTGCTTTTGCTAATAGTGGTGAGCATGAGCCCATTGGGAAGATCCTCTAATTTCCCCTGACTGGGGGAAATGAAGGTCTGTGCTGTTGTACGAAGGTAAAGTACGAGGCATGTCCTTGACTCTTGTCACACCCATCAACACAGGGGTCCCTATTTGTACACCTAAAATATTGGGGATGTGCTCGCTGAGATAAAAAAGTAACTGAATCCAACACTGAAAACCATCCATCCATTTCATTTGGTTCAAATTTATATATCGCATATGGCCTGACATCAGCTTCTACCACTCACAATGCCAAAGCACACTATGTTTGCTTATTATCTAAAGTGACCCCTCAGCAAAGGCTGCGTTGGAGTCATCCATTCAGGAAGTTGTAACGTGCTTCCTGTACTCTGCTAATTGCTCTAGGACTCCGTGCATGGATAGCATTAGTAACGGCTTAAATCATTATAATTCCAATGTAAATCTACAGTTGTTCTCAAAAGTTTGGAAACCCTTTAAGAATTGATAATATAAGTACTAGTTTTAAAGAAAACATGAGTGAGCAGGCAAAACATATTTATTTTGTTATTTATGGGATTCATATTCAACTGTAGGAATGGCACAATCATTAGACAAAACATGGCAACAAAGAAAAAAATGAAATGACCCCTGTTCAAAAGTCTACCTTTAGTCCTTAATACTGTGGATTGCCCCCTTTAGCTTCAAAGACAGCGTGCAGTCTTTTGAAATAGTTGTCTATGAGTCCCCAAATTCTTGCAGGTGTTATAGAGTCTTGCATGTCATGACTCATTTTTATTCAAGTATTGTATTTTTCCAGAACAGTCTGTATTTCTCCTGTGGGTTTTTCTTTGTATCCCAAACAATTCTTCTGGCAGTTGTGGCTGAAATTTTTCTTGATCTACCTGACCTTGGTTTGAAATCAAGAATTTCCACTTCCATTACTTTGTTACGCAAGTCACTTGTGACAGTTCTTTTCTGCTCCCAGAGTAGCCTGCTCAGTGCATCCACGTGAGAGCTAACAAACTCATTGACTACGTATACACAGACACTAATTGCAATTTAAAAAGCCAAATGTGTGAGATATTTCCCTTTAATTGCCATTTTAACCTGTGTGTGTCACATTGTGTGTCTATAACAAGGCCAAATATTCAAGTGTATGTAGACTTTTGATCAGGGCCATTTGGGTGACACCGGTTATCATTACAATTTAAAAAAAACTATGTGATAATAATATGGCTTCATATGACCACTAGTCCTAAATCAATGCCAACATTACACAATTTCTGTCAGGGTATCAGGTCCCCACCGCCGCACTTACCTCCTTCCCGCGCCGCATTCTCCTCTCCATGCGCGCCGCCGACACGGAAGGAGGTCCAGCGTGGTCAGCCTGCTTGCGGACTGACACTCGCTGTCCCTCCGGGCAATGGATGTCTCACCTCCCCTATATAAACCCAGCAACCACTTCACACAGGGCTTACTTGTTAAGCTGTACACATGTGTGTTACCTGCTACCCTGTTTTGGAGAATACCTGTATTTTGACCACTGGATTGTAACCCCGATACTGCCTGTTTTCTGCCTGTCTCGACCCTAGGACCGTGCCCCCGACTATTCTCTCTGGATTTACCCTTTATGTACTGTTGCTGGACCGCTTCCTGCGCTACGCTCTACATCCGGACCTGACAAGGCCGCACTCAATTATAGGCTGCACCCTTAAAGTTTGGTGCTATTTTAAAGAACATTTTAGTTTTAAAGAAAAAATATACATGAGCGGAATAGTAAAATAGTATTTTACCTAATGAACAGGAACACATGTATTTTAACATTTTTGGTATCTATTATGCAGTTAGTCAGCATATATTATATACAAACAGAAATTTGGAAAACCAATAGCCATTTTTAGGTCCCTCCCTCTTACTTCATAATGCACCTTACTTCTAGATGTGCCCTCTAGATATGCCACTCTGTCCCCCGATATGACACTCTGCCCCCCCATATGTGCTTTATGCTCCCTAAATATGCCACTCTGCCCTTCCCCCAGACTTACCAAAGCATCCCCAGACTCCCTGGTGTCTAGCGGGGCAGCCGGTGGACGTCTGCGCTTAGACAACCCCTGCTGCTGCTCGCCACTTCCACCGTGGCTTCTCCTTCATAGAAGCCCCGGTGGAAGTGCCAGCAGCATCGGAGGTTATCTGCGCGCATCGCACAGAGGTTCAACGTGTGATACGCGCAGACAACCTCCGCTGCTGCTGGCACTTCCGCAGGGGCTTCTATGTTGGAGCACTGGAAGGTAAAGTCACGCCGGTGCTCCATTATAGAAGCCCCCGGGCAGCAGTGAGGGTTATCTGCATCGCGCAAATCCCCACCGGCTGCCAGTGAGGAGGATCCAGGTCCCCCGCAGGGCTTACCCGCAGCAGGGCTAAATGGAAAAAAAACTGCCACGAATTGCGCTAAACCCCAATTATACGCCGCACCCACACTTTAAAGACTTAAAGGGGGAGGGAGTGTGGCCTATATCCGGGCAAATACGGTACATAATTTTATGTATATACACATAGATATATGTAAGTACACATATAATTTTCATTACCATCCACTCCTTTTTACTATGTTGCTATAGTAACACATTCCATTGTGCTGGCTAGTCCCTTGACAATAAGGTTGACAGAATTCTAAGGCTTTAAAGTGCCATTTCTCTACTGTGAAATGGTATTAAAACAAGTTAAGTAGCAGACCTCCATGACGACTAAGGAAAACAAAAAGAAACACACAACTATGACAAATAACAATACATTATTTTTTTTGTTAGATGGCAATAGACTTGTGCATGGTGAGAAAAATCAGATATTTCAAATTTCATTTCCTGACCAAATTTGGTGCAATACTTTCAACAGGAGAACTCCCTGTTGCCTTTCTGGACTCACATTTCAACAAGATTTATTTCAAGCAGCAATATCTTGAGGATTTGGAAGATTTGCAGACTAGATTTTGCAATGCAGAACTAACACCTTCAGAACCAGCAGCACAACAACGAGTAGACACACAGCATGCTATAGGACTGAATTTCAACAAAAATGACACACATTATTCAAACAGATCCCTCAGAGTAGGGGAGGTGAAGCACAGCAGTAGGGCAACGGGTAGGCACTGTCAGAAAGGCACAAAGAGCCACAGGGTATGGGACTAAACTTTCCCAAAATTTTAACAATTTTTGTAAACTCCCACAGAGTAAAGAAGGCACCTGCAGCTGCAGGACAGCAATTGGCAGAAATAATATTTTTTTAAAGAGCCCTAAAATAATCAATTATTAAATAAAAAAAGATTGAAGAAGAAAAAAAAACAACAGCCTTCTGCTGTAGTCCCAGTAGGACAATAAAATAAATGTATAGTCTATCCAGCTTTTTCAATCTACCCTCAGACCAGCACTAAACCTGTTAAAAATAAGGTTAGTATAAATTCAAATTCACAAGTCCAAGTGCTAATTTTTTAAAGGAGGTTTCTTTGGAAATCTGCTTGCACTCGACTGGAACCTCCAGCCCTCATATGCACTTTAACTTATATGATAGCTGCATGGCCCCTGGAAATGCATGAGGTGATTTTGTAGAATTTAGCACTTCCACCCCCCAACTACTTGCAGTGCCTAATGCATCTCTGACAATAAAATGTCATGGAAAAGGAAGGTAGCTCCTTCAGCAGGGCTGCAATGTCTAGGACAGGTAATTTTTTCTTCTACATTTTTCTTTAGAAGGTGTACCAAGGACAGATTCATTAATATAAATAAAAGGTCAGTTAATGTCTCATTTTTACATATGCTATTTAATACGTCAGCCATCACACTGAAGATAATTAAATTATATGATTATGCAACATTCATTAAAGATGATTAACAAGTGGTTGTTTGGCACATTTGATGAATACAAGTCAAGGTCAGTTTCACCAGCAACTAAGTGAACTGCTTTGTTTTAATCTAATATCCAGTGCCTAAAGTACTCACCAATGTGCGATTTACGATTACATTTACACTTTTGGAAAATGTTGGTTCTTCATTCTGTCTCTTAATATTTTGTAATCTTTGATATACATCTGAAATACAAACACATAGCACTTTATAAACGTTGAATTACTTTCTCTATTGCTAGTAATCCTTTATGTATTGCATCCTAATAAGAGTGCATACATTGCATACACATTGTGCATATCCATGATACATGAATACGAGGTCCCTAGAACACTGTAGACTAGAATTATGTTCCAGAACATTTTCAAATTCAGGAAATACTGAATGAGTTATCTTCTTAGGTATGACGCACGTAGTAAGTGCAAGAAGACAATATTCTATAGCTGAACTATAGTACATTTCAGCTCACATCACCTTTACATCCAGGTTCACTTATAGTGCTGAATTGACGCATTTCACTGTGTTATGTATAGCTTACCCTAACAAGATAAATCTCACAGTTTATGTATAAATCTCACATTTTATGTATATTAAACTTTAACTACCAAACCTGCAGTTTTTACTATTTAAAATAATGACTTGCATACCATGGGTGTAATAGCAGACAAAGGGTAACTTGGTTACACAGGGTGCATAATCCAACCTCTCTTCATTGGTGTGCAATATCCTGCACTCTTTCGAGTTCCCTAGAAAGAAAAAAATATATATTTTCAGAAATATAAAAGCCCCAATATAAAGCTATTAATTTGAAACTGATTTTCCAAAAAATGAATTAAAGATCAAATTATTTCCCCAGTGCTGTCAAACATTAATTTAATGAAATGTAATTGATAAGTCCCAACTGATCTTCTTATCTCTATTTTTTATAGAATGAAGCTATATTTTGCTGTTGTTTTTTTCATGATCACTTTTCTTGAGGACTTGACTGTCAACAAAGGTCCACTATTTGTTGCAAACAAAAGCCAGAGTGTTACACAGATTCCTTTTCTAGATTTATCACCAAAAATAACACAAAATATATTCTGCCATAAAAAAACATTTAAAAAGTAACACAGAATGACATTCATTGTTGCATATTATAGTGTTTCATGAAATAGTTCATGGATCTCGTCTGTCATTTCCATTTGTAGTTATTGGTGCAACTGCAAAAACAGAACTGGCACTGCCTGTCTTATCTCTTATCTATTACTAGACACCCAACAAAACCAAAGTAACATAATATGGTCGGTCTTCAGAACACTAACAGTCTAATCACAGGTTGCTCCAAACATTTTTGGGGAAATGTTTTTCTGCTACATTTCCTAAACACCTGAATGCCCCGTGAAGACAACGGGAAGACCATAATAGTTTAATACACTTTAAAAAATACTGTTGGCACCAGTTACATATGCATTACTTATAACCCCCAACCATACTATTCTCTTTCTCCTTCCTTATATTTGTATTTCAGATTTTATACTTAATTCATGCAAAATTAGTAATAAAGACCCTTACCTGGACACACAAAGGGAATTTCAGTTTCTTGCAAAGTGGGTTCTATTTCTAATTGTTGTTTGTTCCAACTAAATATAAGATCTTTTTCCAGTAGACGGCAGGATCTGACCTGTTCTATCTCATCATTATTGAGGACCTTGCTCCACATGTTCAAGCCTGTAATATTACCACTGAATGACTCTTTCTTTTTGAAGGTTCCTCCAAAGGAATCTTGATCTTGACCAACAATAAACCTTCCACCTTTTATAATGTCCTGGGAGGCAGAAAGTTTGGTAGATGTAGCTTTCTGTTTTCCATCGGCATAAAGGGTCCATGTACCATTTAATTTTAACCAAGTGACACAAAAGTGATGCCACCGACCATCTTCTTCAAACATGACTGAGTACGGCGTGTGTTGCCCATGCACTATTATCGCAAATCTGATAAATCCATCCTTATCAGTAATCCCTCGTAGCTGAAACTCATTGAAGAAATCTGGCACAGCGTAAGAAAATATAGTTTGAAAGTCTCCATTTGTGCTTTTCCATTGGACGTATGCGCAGACCGTAACTTCTGCTAAAGGTTGAAATTCCACCAGTAACCTTGCATATTTAGTATCAGTCTTGCTCTTGAACAACAGGGCTCTGAGTGGCATGATCCCTAGAAATAAAAATGGAGACTTTTCACAATGTGATCATGGATGGCAACTGTCTTCCTGCCTTACATGGACTGTGTCTTAAAGCATTTGATAGAGGAGTTAACAAGGAAGGAATCTGTGCTGGATTTAATATTTACAAAAGAAAACTTGATTTCAGATGTCTCTGTAGGAGAATGTTTGGGCTCCAGTGATCATCAATGTGCAGTTTAATAAGGAGAGAGATTATGTTGCACCACACTAAAACCAAGTTTTTTTTTCTAAAAAACATGGATTTCCCCAAAATGTAGAGACTGGTAGGTGAGTCTTTGATGGTCTGGACAACAGGATGCAGTCCAGGAGAGATGGAACTGTTTAAGAGATGTCCTTCCAAAGGCAGCAGAATATTGCATTAAACTTGTTAGCAAGAGTAAATGAAAAAGGAAGCAGCTGTGGTACTCTGCAGATGTGGCAAATATATTGAATGAGATTCTTCTCGCTCAATAGATTTGCCACATCTGCAGAGTACCACAGCTGCTTCCTTTTAAGCTTTTAAGAAATATAAACAGAGTCACGGTGAGGAAGATGGGAGAAATTGCTGGGTTTACAAAAAAAAAGTTGATAAAACCTTTTTTAAATATATAAGCGAGAGAGAAAAACATAAACCAGGAATAATTATTCTAAAGACAAATCAAGGAAATTGTATAAAAGAGGATAAAGATCTAACCAAATGCTTCAGTTTTGTGTTTATAGAATAAGATGAAGCTGAGGGATCCTTGTTAGCCAAGACAAATAGGATGAAACGTGAACCAGTTGTATTTACAGAGGAAGAAGTTCTACTTGAACTCTCCATAGCAAAAACAGATAAATCTATGGGACCTTATGGAATACACCCAATATTATTAAAAGAGCTTTGAAGTGTCCTGGAAAAAACGCCAGAGGACCTATTTAACCAGTCACTAACGACAGAACTAGTTCCAGAACACTGGAATTTGGCAACCATAGTACCATTGTAGTAGGTAAGGCTCGGCCTATTACAGACTAGTAAGCCTTACGTCAGTAGTGGGTGAATTAATGGAAACCATGCTAATGGATAGGATTTGCATGGTTTGCATGGTTTGTATGATCAGAAACAGCACAGGTTTACTACAGGAAGATCTTGTTAAACTAATTTGTAGGTGTATATTCTGAGGAAGGGCTTGTCACTAGTGGGGTACCTCAGGGATCAGTATTGGGACCTGTACTTTTAAATGTTTGTATTAGTGATATTACAGAATGGTAAGACATGTCTGTATTATATATATATATATAGTATATTATGCAGATAATACAAAGGTCTGCAACATGGTACACATTCCAGGTGGAACAACTCAAATTGCAAATTACTTAACTAAATAAGAAGAATGAGAGTGTGGCAGCATTTTAATGTTGATAAATGTAAAATAATGCACTTGGGATGTAACAATCCCAAGGCAGGATTTAACATAGGGGTACTGTTCAGAAGAGATTATTATTTCTGATGACTTAAAGTAAGCAGACAATGCAATAAAGCGTGGGGGGAAGCAAGCAGGGTGCTTGTATAGCAAAAGGCATTAGTAGCAGGAAGAGCGAGGCTTTATAGTTCTCTGGTCAGGCCTCACCTAGAGTATTGGGTACCGTTCTGGAGATCCCATCTCCAGAAAGATATTGACACATTGGAGAGAGTCCAGAGGAGAGCTACAAAAATGGTAAGTAGTTTGCAGGACAGAAACTATGAAGAAATATTAAAGAATGTATGTATGTATAGCTTGGAGGAAAGAAGAAAGAGGAGGGGGTGCAATAGAAACAAATAAGTACTTAAAGACATTTAGCAAAGTACAGAGGCAAGCATATTTGAAAGGAGGAACATTGTTGGAACAAGAGGTCAAGGTCTAAAACTGGAGGGTCAGAGGCTTAGATGTAATGTAAGGAAGCTCTACTTTAGTGAGGGGTGCTGGATAAATGGAAGTGGGGGAGGCAAATACAGTAACCAGTAATGTGATAGACATCAAGCTATCCTCACTATAGGACCTGACCAAAGGTTGATAGGGGATTAAAACCCTTACATCAGTTAAAATGGGCAGACTAGATGCGCCAAATGATTCTTATCTGCCATCAAAGTATATGTTTCTTTCTATGTTTCTATGTCTCTAAACTGGTGGTCTTGAAGCAAGCCATGAATAGCAAAGATTAAGTGAACTTAATTCAACATTTGATGGAAATGTCCCACTTTATGTATACTTACGTTCTTCAGATGGATTCTTTCTTTTGAGCCAAGTGGGGTGTTGCCACTGGTAAGATAGCAGCATTTTTTTGGGAAGCTTGTGACTACCTTCTGATTCAGACAGTAGAGAAGCAAACTTGTGCTCACAGTATTTTTCGGCATCCCCCTGGTCAAGAGGTTTGTTGATATATTCATACACCCCTTGATATGTTTCAATGAAAGCCACATGTGTGTCTGAACCTGAAAACAAGTAGTGCATATTCAGTACAAAACAAGGCAGGTTATAATGATGGGAATGCAGGTAAAGGAGCAGGGCTGCACTCGGGTGGGTAAACCATTGACCTTTTTAATGATGAAGTACAGACATGTGCTTCCACCTTTTCTGATCTTTTCTTTGCAATCAAGTGTGCTAGATATGACTAACCTGACCTCCCTCATGGCCTAGTATAAAGGTGTACGTTTACTATTATGATTAGAACTTTTCCTTGGATATTCAAACTAGATATTCAATGATGGTACATCCAAAAAAAGAGGATTAGGTGTCAAGGAATCATTTATTTTTTTCTTGGACTTGGCCCTCTGCTGCACAGACACTGGTTACTTAGGAATAACATTTTGGACTGTACTTGATATTATGATTACAATACAAAGAAAGAGGAAGAACAAAACTTACCAATACTTTGTGAATGGTTGTAGCCCAAAGCTGTCCAGGAACTGCTCAGTCCGCAGACCTATGTGTAGAATGGAAAGTTTCAATAATAGTATAGTCTCCTCAAGTGACTTCACCAGCACTTAGACAACAATCCTGGGCAATGCAGCCACCTCTTTTTATAGGGTGTGCTAAGGCATATCACACTACACTAATAGCTTACTAATGTACTAAAGTCTGTTTTATCAGTGTTTTGAGACATATCATTCAATGTGCACTTGTCCTCCACTAATAAGTACATCTACAATGTAGTGAGAATGACATATATATATGCTGTTTCAGGTAGATCATGTAATGTGTAAATGTATGTAACAAAAACATTAAGGATGAAATCATAATGAGAAGTTTTAAAAGTGATAAAGATGTGCAATGTTGCTTGCACACTTTCCTTATTGTGAACACAAGCAAATGTGCTTAGGTTGCTTTTTAGTACTGTAGACAAACTGACAATGCATTGCAATGTTTCACTTATGATATAGTTATTTGAATTAACCCCTTAATGACAAAGCCCGTACATGTACAGGCTCAAAATACATTGTTTTCAATGGGTTTAGGGACCGTCCATTGTCCTTAAGGGGTTAAACAACAGATGGAACATGACAAGGAACGTTACAACAGCATTTATTCACTGGGTTTTAATTTTTAACTCACAGGATATTAATTTTACAACTTATTGGATCATGTAACACCACTTTGAAAGTATTTTTCCTTCACTGGACAGTCAGTTTTATTGGAAGCTGAGAAGGTTTACTAAGATGTGGCACACTGGAGAACTTCCCATTCAAGAAAAAAAATACTTTACATATTTTACTATCCCATCTGAATGATGTACCAAGGTAGAGGTAGGAATCTAGATATTCAACAACTTTAATACACCATTTATAGACTGTAAGACTTACCAGTAATATATGGAACAAGTGTTTCTTTGTACATTCCCCATTTTTAACCATTCTCAAATTCCCAAGTTTGTGCAATCTATGAAAGAATGAAAAACACTGTTTAACAATAGTACTTAAACATAAAACTATACATTTTTAAGCAGATAAAAACCCCTCGGCCTATCTAGTCTGTCCATTTGTCCTGCTGCATTTACAGCAAAACATAAGCGCTGCGTAAACTGTTGGCGCTATATAAATAAAAGATAATAATAATAGTAATATTCAGTCATTGCTCTTGTCTTATATTCAGGATAGCTATATATCCCATGATTTCTCACATTCATTTATTGTATTGATACTTCTGCTGAAATATTTACATGTAAGTCTATGTCAGTCATATATTAAGCAGGGATTCAAAACTGCATTGACCGTCTACTTGCTGCCATGTATCCTAACAAAATGCCCAGGTCCTCTGGCAGAAAAACAGCCTCAAAACATTTAAAGAGACACCACTAAATTTAACTGTAGGCATGAGGTACTTTTCCATACGGCTACCTCTCTGTGTGCAGCAAACCCACCTCTGGTGTCTAATTGCCAAAAAGCTCTATTTTTGTTTGATGTGACCATGGAACCCAATCCCTTTTTAAGTTCCAGTAGTGTCTGGCAAGCCTCAAGATATTTGAGTTTTTTCTTAAAACCCTTCCAAACAACTTGTGGTGATGTAGGTGACATTTTGGAGACTTTTTCACCCCAAAACACAACTAACTTCTGCAATTCTTCAGCCGTGATCCTTGGTGATTTCTCGGCCACTCGAGCCATACTCTTTACAGTCCGTTGGTGCAATGTATTATTGCTCTGATGGTGTAAATGGGCATTTGCAATGCTTTTGCTATTTGCATATAGCCACTTCACATTTTGTGAAGCTAAACAACCTTTTTCCCACACATCACGGCTATATTCCTGGGTTCCTCCTGGACTCCCTGGCCCACGTCCTTACACATTATTAGGGAAGGGCACTGTAAGCTCAACCCATCTACCTCTCCTTTCTTCTTTTGATAAATAAATACAACCCCTCAGTTAAGCTATTTTTCATATTTTGCCATTTAGTGGGAAAATTTCTTCTTGGCTCCAAAAAGCGATCATATTTCTCTTTGGATCAAGAAGCTCCAAAATATTAATGTTTATTCTATCATTTATAGCCCTGTATGTTCTACTTTTCTAGATATATATATATATACACATATATATTTTCTGGATATGTATATATCCAGAGCCTTTTTTAATCTATTGTGTTTGATAGCACCTACTCTCTTGGCAGTGAATTCCATACCTTTATTGTCCTTACTGTAAAGAATTCTTTCCTTTGTTGTGCACGAAATTCTTCTCTTTCAGTCTCAGAGGGTGACCTCTTGTTCTTTGTACATTTCTGCTAATGAACAGGTCACTGGAGTGCTCTTTATATTGGCCCTGCATATATTTATACAATAACCCCCTTAGATTCTGCTGTAGTTATTATTTTCAGGATGACTTGTAGATCTATGATTTGATGTTTGAATGTATTGTAGTGTTATGAATCCCTAGCAACCATAACAACTGAAAGTATGATTAATTTGAAAGCTTTTCAGTGACTGATTTGTCCCCATACAAAGCCATGCCTAGTGAAAGCACCGAACATGACCTCACTTCGCATTCAATTAATTAGTTGGGTATATGGCTAGTTAATAGGCACCATGTCAATGCTGTTCCGTCATCTTAACTGAGGCGCCTATCATTTTTGTAACTCCAGCATGTTCACCTTGCAACACCAAACAGCTAAGAAGTTGTCCAACCTCTGCCCACACCCCTCCTTGGTCAGATCACACACACTCCCCACTTCTAGATGCACACTCCAACACAGGTGTCACATGATTTGGCCACATAAAATGTTGGGGGGTTAAACAGGTCATAATGCAAATAGTCAGTCATGGTTAGCATTCTTGTAATGAAGGAACCTTCATTAGACACACACACACACTATTGATTTTAATACCAAAGTCTTCAAGACTTTCATCTCAGCTTAAGCATATAGATCTCAATTAAAATCCTTTAACTTGTTTTCTGACTAGGATATACAGCTCTATATTTAATATTAATAAAAGTAAAATAATGCACTTGGGATGTAAAAATCCCAAGGCAGACTATAGCATTGGTGGCACTGTGCTGTCAGTAACAACGGAAGAAAGGGACTTAGGAGTAATTATTTCTAATGGCGTAAAGGTAAGCAGACAATGTAATAAAGCATCTGAAAAAGCAAGCAGGATGGATAGGGAGAGGCATCAGTAGCAGAAAGAGGAGGGTGATTATGACACTTTACAGATCTCTGGTCTAGCCTAGACTATTGCGTACAGCTCTGGAGACCCTATCTCTAGAAGGATATCGACATATTGGAGAGAGTTTAGGGGAGAGCTATAAAAATGGTAAGTGGTTTGCAGGGCAGAAATCATCAGGAAAGGTTAAAGGGTCTTAATATGAGGGACGTTCGAAAAGTTTCCGCACTTTTATATATATTTTTTTCGAACGTCCCTCGTATGTATAACTTGGATGAAAGACGAGAGAGGGGGGAAGCAATTTAAATACTTAAAGGGATTTAACAAAGTACAGCAAGCTTATTTGAAAGGAGGAGCAATATTAGAACAAGAAGTCATGGTCTAAAGCGTGAAGGCCAGAGGCTTAGATCTAACATAAGGGAGATAAATGGAAGAGTCTCCCAGCAGTAGTGGTGGAGGCTAATACAGTAAGTATGGGATAGACATAAAGTTTTCCTCTCTATAGGACCTGACCAAAGACTGCTAGGGGTTAAAACCCCTTCCATCAGGAAACATGGGCGGACTAGATGGTCTATCTATTCTTCCCAACTAAAACCACAAACAAACAGTTACCAAATGTCATAGACTATTTTTTTTGAAAGACTAACCAAGGCTTGTACGGTATGTTAACAGACACAAACATCTTGACTCTACAATCACAATCATGGCACCTATCAGTGGGTTGGATATATTAGACAGCAAGTGAATATTTCATCCTCAAAGTTGATGTGTTAGAAGCAGGAAAAACGCTATTTGGTGTACCTTTAAAGCAAAGAGGATACTTAATCAAACTTAATATTACCTATTATAATTATTACCTATTATAAATTATCCGCTGGACATAAAAAACATCCCTCTAAAATTTATATACAATCATTGGCAGAATTACAAATTAAAATTAATAAGAAATGAGAGGATAATATAAATAAAACTATAAAAAAAGCTTAAATGCCCCTTTCAAGAGGAACGAGCTAGAATGGGCAATAGACAGATTAGACCCAGTCAAAACACCCGGCCTTGATTTGGAAATGCGTTTTTTAAAATATTCAAACAAATTGTCTCCCCTCAACTTTTGGACATGTTTAACGAAATTCTCTTGGCAACATCTATCCCTAGAGCGTTATTAAATGCAATTATAATACCAATATTAAAACCTGATAAAAATCCCAAAGAAGTTTGAAATGATAGGCCAATCTCACTCATCAATCTTGATCTGAAGATTCACTCATCTATTTTAGCTGAAAGGCTTAAAAGTGTTATTCCATCTTATCCATTAAGACCAAGTGGGGTTGATCATCTGGTAATAAAAATTTCATGTGACTCTTAAGACAAACTAATAAATTATTAAAAGAATGGAGAACGAAAGAAACTTTGTGGTGGGGCAAAATGAATATATTAACTTCATATATTATTGCCAAATGGGATTATCTTTTTAGTATGCTCCCTTTATCTGTCACAAGACCTTGGCTAGATATGGTTCAGACCAGTTTTTCTGCATTTGTTTGGAAAGGTAAGAAGCCTATATTTACAAATTACAAAATTTAGACCTTCTATCAGAGCCATGGAACACCCTTGAATTGGAAGCCGTTGGGATCAAGAATTTAGAATATTACATATGGCTGAATAGTGACAAAACAAACTCAACTTTATTGTTAAATAAGAACTTGATAATGGGTCAAATAATAATGGTGTGGCATTTCATCAAAAAGGAGATGGGCCTCCAGAATAAAGTTCCGGACACATGCAGAGTGAGATGTTTAGAAGATAATATATTGGATATTTCATTGAAGGAATGGTATAAATTGAGAAACCACCGTATCTCTCAAATATTAGATGACCGTAACATGGTTTCATTTCCAGAGATTGCCCGAAAGTGGTCATTACCTAACAGGGAGATATTCAATTATTTAAGGGAACACTCTATTCCTCATGAATTATGAGAGAAAAACGTACATCCGTACAATGAAAAGTAGACTATTTGTTGAAAATTAGTTTTTTGCATATGGACAATATCTAACCAATCAGAACTTCATAAGGAGGACAGGAGGACAATCTGTTCACGTATCTGAGGAAGCAACAAGCAAAACGCGTCACAGCTGCCGACGTCAGGAGAGGGGAGGAGTTTAGGAGCCACTATTCTCCTTTTTAAGTTTGCTGATCGCAAAGAGACGCGGGATGCTGCGAAACCCGCCATTTTAACTACATAATGGATGGTTTTACTTTTTATGTAAGTTTTTGCTTCATTTTGTCTTAAAGTATATAATTTCTACTTACCCTCAGCTCTCACGCTGTGCTCTTTTGGCGTTCCACAATGCAGCACCATTTATAGTCCGTTTGGAAGTAAGAAGGAGGAGGTCATCTAAGTCAGATTTGTACAACACACGAATATACATGGGCTAGAGTCCACCTATTCATTATCTTTACACATATATATATATATATTTTGGATTACACTTTTCTTATTTTTCATGTTCTGGACTTGATCATACATTGGACTGATTTTGAAGATTTCGCATTCCATCTTTTGGGTATCAAATTTGTATATATTTTTTTCACACTAATTTGTGTGTGTGTGTTTTTTGGACGCGGTCACCGGTGAATTTGTTTTGTTTTCACTATTTTAGTGAAACAACAGTGGGCTTTTGTTTCTCTAGGTGCACCAGCAGCACTATATTTTTATTTTCATAATTCTTATTTTAATTCTTATTTATATTATCACTTTGCGCGTCACTTATTTGTTTTTTTGTTACTATTTAAAAATAATCCGGAGATTAAGAACCTCTTGTCAAAAATGTTATGTTATAAGAAGGTTAAAAAAAGGCATTAAGTAGATCTAAGGAGCTTATTTTCTTAATATATAATTCAGAGATTAAAGCAATTAGGTCTTGGAAAAATAATTAAAGAGTAAGATTGGAATTGATAATTGGAGTAGATCTTTGGTACGAATGAATAAGACAATCAATTGTCTTAACATTGTGGAAAATCAATATAAATTAGCAAATAAAAGGTATTTTGCCCCTAACATACTGTCTAAAATGTACCCAAAATGTGTGGCTAACTGTTGGAGATGTGGAGAAGGTTCATTTCTACACATATGGTGGGGTTGTTTATTTGTCAAAGAATTGTGGCAATGGGTATTTGAAACATTCTACCAGGAAAAGAGATTGGCCCAGAATCTGGAACTCACTCTGTTACATTTAATTTTAAATCATTTGTCTCCAAAACACTCCTCCGTTCCAATTTTTTTTTCTCGTAGATTTTCTTGTATTTGCAACTATGGATGAATCCCAAATTAGATTTGTTGGTATATGGAAGTTACAAGTGTTATATTATATTAAGTTTTATTGCATATCTCATTGAATTGTCAAACTTTTTTTATTTTCTATTACTTTCTTTCTTCTCTTTTGTACAATATATTTGCAATAATAAAAAATAATATAAATAAATAAATAAATAAATAAAAATAGAAGCATATTGTGATGGCTAGATGACTGGGTGAGAGTATCTCCAAAACGGCAGCTCTTGTGGGGTGTTCCAGGTCCGCAGTGGTCAGTACCTACCAAAACTGGTCCAAGAAAAGTGGTGAATTGGCGGGCAAGGCTCTCTGAGGCATGTGGGGAGCAAAAGCTGGCCCGTGTGGTCAACAGATGAGCTACTTTGGATCAAATTGGTGTCAAAACACACAGTGCCTTCCTTGTTTGTTGCCTATGGTACTGCGTAGACCAGTCAGGGTACCCATTCTGACCCTTGTTCACTGCTGAAAGCACCTACACTGGGCACTTGAGCATATGAACTGGACCACGGAAAAAATGGAAGGCGGTGGCCAGGTCTGATTAATCACATTTTCTTATCTGGAGAACACATGGCCCCAGGATGCATGCATGGAGGCCCTACCTTCCAATTTACGGGACTTAAAAGATCTGCTGTTAACATCTTGGTGCCAGATACCACAGCACACCTTCAGAGGTCTAGTGGAGTCCATGCCTCAATGGGTAAGGGCTGTTTTGGCATCAAAGGGTGGACCAACACAATATTAGGCAGGATCGGTGTAATTCTCTCACTGTATTAATCTCTAACACTACAACTACCGCTTCTCATCTTAGACTATTGCCTCTCGCCCTGGCATTTCTCCTCCGTTATGATTGTTTTTTTCTCAGTCATACCCCTTTTGTCTATCACTGCCAATGTAAGACCAACTGGAATATTTCATGCTTTTGTGACACAGTATTGCAATTGCTACGTCCTTTTAATAACATCGGGGAATTGCAACTTACCACCACAAAATTAGCAGTTTTTTATGTCCCATCACTACGTCTTCCTTACTCAAAAAGCAAACAGAAATAGGGTGCAGGTTAAGATATCACCAGGTAGACGGGCCCAGGACTCATTTGTAGTTTAACACCCATGACCCTTGTTGTTTAAGTACTAACATTTTATGTGTGCAAACCAGGACACCTTCACTAGAGGTGAAGCGGGGGGTGGGGCTAGAGGTAGAGCAAAATCAGCTGCCTAATTTACCCCTCCTGCCAAGTGGTAGGGGTGATTGAAGTCGTGCTGCACTGCAAAAGCAGACCTCAATCAATGTCACAGATGGCTGGACTGGTCAGGGGAGATAAGATGATCTCCACATCCTCATTATTATCCCCACTACCAGCAGTATGAAATGGTACGAAGCAGCCAAGTGCATTCTGATAAATATTTCATTGTTAGGCAGAGACAGGTAATGCAAATAAGTTACAATAATGTCTGAAAAACTATAGAATGGTTTAAAAACTGTGAATAATTTACTTTTGATTGCAGCAACATTTTGTCATCAATCTAAGCCAAAAAAAAAAAATAAAACACAAATACAAAGTGGTAAATGTCACTTAATTCCAACAATACATTTGCTGGGCATGATATTAATTCTCTGCAAAATGCTAGGCCAGACAACCCTATCTCCCAGCAACCAGATGCCTTCTGTGTCGCAGAACAAAAAAAGATGTAAGCAAATAATATGACCACTTTTCATTCAACAAATGAAAAGAATACACTGAAATGTTGCTGTGAGATAACATTTCCAACTGACTTTCTGCCTAAGTCTGTCGTCAATTTAAGGGGCCGAAGTTTCAGAGAAAGTAAAGGGTTTTATGATATTGAGACAGAGCGGGCAACAACCCCTTAATGACAAAGCCCATGTACGGGCTCAAAATGCATTGTTTTCAATGGGTTTTGGGACCGCCCATTGTCCTTAAGGGGTTAATATGGCAGAACGAAGGAATTGTTTTTTTCTTCACTGTGGTGGAAAACAGCAATAAACGTTTCAGTGGAATTTATATGTTACAGACAAAGTGTGAAACAAGGATTTTACTATAACATTTATAAATAACACCGAAATCCTGGTTATGTAAAAAAAAAAAAATAGCTAAGAACTTGAGGTTATAAAATAAGAACTAAAAATAAAAATAATAAACTTTTTTCTATTATTTTTTGCCAAATCTCCACATATTTTATACTTTTAACATATACACAGAAGTTGCTTCAAATAAAGAAAGGTACACTGGCAGACAATTTAGTTAGTATTCTAAAAAATAAGTTTTTAGAATAGAAATTACATAGATTAGCTATTTAAGGGGGGTTTTTTTACATTAACAAATATTTGTAGCAAACTAATCCACCACCGCCAGACCTTTCTTAATTTCCTAAAACCACTTTGCTTTTTATTCATTTTTGGCTTATTGTTTAAGCAAAATATAATTTCTGCTTAACGGTTAAATGCCATTTAATGACATTCTGGCACCAGAGCAACATCACAAACAGTTAAGCCTGTGCATCAAAATGATCACTCTCAGCTTTGTATTATCACCTTGGTGCACAAACAGGAGTTTTTCATTCTAGCTGTAATTCCGTGACAATACAAAGGGTCAATAAATTATTTACGACTAAGCCATTGTTTAATGTAAAGCTGCTTGCTTTTGTGTGGGTCATAAAAATGGACGGCAAGCATTAACTATGTTATTATCATGCTAATGTGAAAAACCTGTTAGTCATTACATTTGCAAACAGACGCATGGAATTTATCAACATATCAAACCCAAAAGCATTATATTATTTTAAAAAAACATTATTGGGTCTTATTTGGAGTCAAATAGCTAAATGTGGAGCAAAAAAATATCTAATAGTTTCTTTGGTGTCACTTTATCCTATATTCTGTAAATATGTCTCAATCGTTAAAACGTAATAGAGCAGTCAACAGGAATGTAGCACTTCTATTAGCCTTAAAGGAATAAATATGGCTTAATCCTTGACAATGTATTGTGTTACGAAATAATTGCAGGGTTAATGCAGCAAGATGAGACTCTGCCACTTATTTACAATCAACCTCGTCGCTTAAGGACTTTGCATTATTCAATTATTGCCTTGATGGTTTGCACACTTAAAAACAATGCAATAAAATGCATTATCAAACCAAATGGTCACAATGGAAATTAACACAACGATTATAGTTTTATTTAGTCCCTTACTTACCAGACCACTCTACAAAACAAATCTGCTATTAGAAAGGTAGTGCTCATCTACAAGGTAATACATTTTTTATTACTATATAAGTATACCAGGTACATTAAACTCATTAATTGGATAGTTTATACAGATACCAAGCTGCGGACCAAAACTCCCATGACATCCAGCCAGCATTCGGCTGGTTCACATAACCCGGAATGCCCAATGTTGCCTACCGCTGCTTTATAGGTAATACCCAAATTAACAACACACAACAATTAAAACTAAAAAAGACCAGCAATAATTAATAATCTGTATAAAGGTGTAATGTATCCCGGTGTGCATAATGTACCTTGAAGACTTTCCAATTCTTAGCTGATGATTCTTAGCTCTGTATGATGTAGATCTACAACATGGATGTATATAGCTGCCATGACCCAAAGTATATATTCCGAGGTACCCTGCCTAGGAATCAACAGTCAGGCAGTGACTTGCCCAATATACTGTTGGAATATTTTTTACTTCACTGAAAGAGTAGAAGATAAGTGGAACAAACTTCCAGTAGAAGTGGTACAGGATAACACAATAAGGTTATCATAAATACATGACCAAGGGGCAAATACGTTTTGGGGTTGGAATAGCGCAACAAACAATGGGCAAACTAGATGGGCCAAATGGTTTTCGTGTACCATCAAATTCTATGTTTCTATTTTGACCTCAATGGCGGTGACAAATGTGATGAAAAGCAGACAATTTATATCCCTTTCCTTGTTAAAGAGTAAATTCAAAAATGCATACATTTTATCAAAAGCTTAGTGAAACCAAGTAATGAAAAGAAATCTTCCAGGTATCCCCTAAATAGATTGTAGGATAATATGACATACATACCTAGAATTGCACGCAGACCGTTTTTTGTCTTCCTCTTTACTTCCCCCAAAAACAAGATGTGAAAATGCCTTGTTTAGGAGTCATGTGTCCTGCTGCTGATGTGAATCCAGGCAGCTGTGCGTCTGCTATTTTCTTTCTTCTGTCTTAGTTCTGGGGAAGTTTTTTGTGTTTCAGATGCAAATAAAACTAGTCCTGTGCGGCTGAATACATGGCTATTAAGCCAGAGAACAGAGAATGGCATTCTGTCTACGATCGCACACAAGAGGGTTACTACCCTCATTAAATCAGCATGCTTCTGAATCTTTTTTTGTGGGCAGGTAAATATTAGT
The DNA here is from genome assembly GCF_027358695.1 of Spea bombifrons. Taxonomy (NCBI): domain Eukaryota; kingdom Metazoa; phylum Chordata; class Amphibia; order Anura; family Pelobatidae; genus Spea; species Spea bombifrons. The sequence continues at coordinate 11,152,205 of NC_071094.1, forward strand.
GTGTGATACAAATAAATACATTAAAAAAAAATTACTTTGCAATCAAGAAGTAATTTCATTAAAATTATTTGATTGAACTAGGAGACAAAGACCAGAGGCACCAGACTATATCGCCTAAACTCAGGATGTGGGATAGAGCAATCTGAGTTCATGGTCTTTCTTTTGCCTTGCATGCCACTTAGGTAGTCCTTGTTTTCTACCCAGCACTGAATCCATACATGTCAGTCATTTGTTCCCGTAAGGATTTAAGACATTCTAGAGGAAGGGGTGCTACAACCTTATCTATAATTGGTGCAAGAGTACCTACCATACCAAAGGTTCTATTTTTGAACAGTATGTATTTGAGGAGAATAAGCATTTTCATTTGTTATATAATGTATAATGAATAAGTGCTCCTGTACCTTATTTTATGAAACATTGGGAGACAGACCTATGTATTTCACGTAAACAGTGGCATAAGACCTTTATCATGACTCATACAGCCTTTATTTCTTCAACAATGCAATAAGTTGCCTTACACCCTTATACTCATGAGGGTATAAGACTCCAGTGGACCCTTTAGATAGTTGCCAGTTGGGTAGAGGCATTTTTTTCATATTGTTTGGTCATGGGATAAAGTAACAAAGTAATTTAGGTTGAAAAAGTTGAAAACGAATGCAAACAAACCCTAATTAAGCTAATTTTCAAATTTTGCCACTCAGGGGGGAAAGTCCTTTTTGACTCCAAAAGTCAATCAGATTTCTCATTAGACCAAGAAGCTCTAAAATTGTAATGTTTATTCTGTTATTTATAGCCCTGTATGTTACTTTTCCTAACAATATAAATATATCAGGTCTTTTTTTTGAAGGCATCTATTGTATTTGATAGCACCCCCTCTCTTGGGAGTGAATTTCATACCTTTATTGCCCTTACTGTAAAGAATCCCTTCCTTTGATGTTTATGAAATCTTCACTCTTCCAGTCTTAGAGGATAACCTCATGTTCTGTACATTTCTGTTAATAAACAGGCCGCTTGAGAGCTCTTTATATTGGCCCTGTACATATTTATACAATGCTATAATATCCCCTCTAAGGCGCCATTTTTCTAGTGTATATAAATGCAACTTTTTAATTCTCTCATTCCCTTTTCTCATTTTGAAGTCCTTCTTTGCAGCTTTTGCTGGTTTTATAATGTCGTTTTTAAGGACTGGTGCCGAGAATTGCACTGCATATTAAAAGTGAGGTCTTACCATTGACTGTTGAGGCAAGATGATACCCCCTCCAGTGAATCCAAAACATACTTTTTTCTGTTCCTCTTTGTTGGTAATGCTTATAATTTATATATAAATGTGTCTGCATCTACAGGGGAAATCTCTACGGGGAAATGCATAGGGTGTCATAAAGGCTGAGTGGGCTGGAAGTGGTGATCACTGATTTTTGGTTGGGTCCCTTATATGTCCATGAATATTATACAGTTGTATTCTTGACTCATATAAAATATAAAGAACACATATAAAATATAAAGAGTATATATAAAAAAAAATATTTTAATGACAGAGGACAGCGGCTGTGGTGAGGCGAGCTGGGGGCACTGCCCTGACTGAAGCCCTGAGCAGTGTCCTGTCAGGAATTGGGAAAGCGGGTTGGGTAGGAGCCCAGTTGCAAGAGACACCTGGGGCTCTGTCTGTACCCCACGATGCATGATACTGAATGGGAAGGTATTGAAAACAGGCTGGATAGTTAGGAAACAGTCTATATTAGAGTGTGCTGGCTGATCAGGTAATACAAACAAGACTAGTTTATACAGCGCAATAAGGCACAAAAAGGATACAGGCTGTGGGTAACACAGGGGTTGGAAAGCGTCTTAATTGGGTGCTGTGGCCGGGAACATAGTTGAAGTCTTCTGAGGAATGTTGTGCCTAGATGGTACCTCAGACTCGGAAAAGGCACCTTGGACAGGACTCTGTAGCCCGACTGGTGGGGGGGCCTGCTCTCTGTAGCTGGACTGGCAGGCAATTGGAGACCCTCAGGCAGAGCAAATGGCAGGAAGCCTTCGGGAAACAAGACAGCAGTGTGCTGCTATACAACAATGCAAAGGCCCAGACTGGATGAGAGAGCAGGTATTTAAGGACAGGGCTAACACCCAGGTAATGTGGCTCAGCTGTCCAGAATAATAGCAAAATAGGTGCTCCCTAGAGGGAAGAGTGGCCACTAGTGGCTGCAAGTAGGCATGACAGTAGGTATATAATAGAATACCAGCAGGTAGAGAGGAGCCCTGACACGCCCAAGGTAAATAACTATCTGTTTCTAATACTACAAAATGCCTAAACCCTTGAGCATGTGTTTTTACATGGCAAGTAATGCTTTGTCTTCATCAAAGAGCACCATGGTATGCCAATGGTTAATTGTGTCACACCACACAAAGAACCGATACTTTGGAGCTTGGGGAGGAAATAATATATAAAAAAAGACACAAAGAAAACACACATGCTTGCAGTATGCATTCCCTTTTTAACACTGTTACTGTTGTTCATTTAAAAAAACAGCCAAATAAAATACTAGACAATAGAGCTAAGGAAGCCTGAATCTTATTTCAATCTAGATCTTTGTTTTTGAAAACCTTGGAGTTCATAAAGAAAAATACAAAATCAATGAAATCCCCAAAACTCATCTGCTACAAAAGTACCATGGTACCCTTATAGTTTGTGAGTTAAAACATCAGGCATTTATTAATGCAGCAGTGGCCACCAATGCATTAACCTTCCAAGAACTGAAATGAAAAAGCGTATTCTTGAGACAAAGCATATGATTATATACATTTACCCAGGTCCCCATTATGATTCATAGATATATAATTTAACGTACATGTCATATTTGATTTGCACAGGTGATGTCTCAATGCCAAAATGTTCACAAAAGTATCCGAATATAAAAAATAGAGACTTTAGTTGAAGTTGATATCTTTTACTGGGCCAACACGGAAAAAGACATAAAATTACTTAAGCTTTTAGGACCTCAGGAAACTCATCTTTTTATGTGTTAGTCTATAAAAGGTATCAACTTTGACTATAGACTCAATTTTCTCTTGAACTAATACAGCAATATCCATATTTCTTATTCAGATATCACAAGTGCAAATGAATCACATTAAAATCTTCTTCACATTAATGTGGTGTATTCAATTAGGGAAATGGAATTTGTACGTTAGGAAACATTCCTGAATCACTGTCAGCTAGACCTCCTAACAGGCAGCTAGGGTGGCATGGGATACGGAATGAGCAGATACTTGCTTTGCTTAGATACAGTATCTCACAAAAGTAAGTACACCCCTCACATTTTTATAAATATTTTATTATATCTTTTCATGTGACAACACTGAAGAAATGACACTCTGCTACAATGTAAAGTAGTGAGTGTACAGCCTGTATAACAGTGTAAATTTACTGTCCCCTTAAAAATAACTCCACACACAGCCACTAATGTCTAAACCTTGGCAACAAAAGTGAGTACACCCCTAAGTGGAAATGTCCAAATTGGGCCAAAAGTGTCAATATTTTGTGTGGCCACCATTACTTTCCAGCACTGCTGGGCATGGAGTTCACCAGAGCATCACAGGTTGCCACTGGAGTCCTCTTTAACGCCTCCATGATGACATCACGGAGCTGGTGGATGTTAGACACCTTGCGCTCCCACACCTTCCGTTTGAGGATGCCCCACAGATGCTCAATAGGGTTTAGGTCTGGAGACATGCTTGGCCAGTCCATCACCCTTACCCTCAGCTTCTTTAGCAAGGCAGTGGTCGTCTTGGAGGTGTAGTTTGGGGTCGTTACGAGATTGATCTCACTGTCCCAGAATTGCCTGTGTGCCATAAGAATAAGAATTCTACTACTCAAATCAAAACTTCCCTGCCTTCAAACACAACTTGAGTGTCCATACCTTCACTGAATATACAGTGTTGCCAACTAGAAATTCTATTGATGTAAGCAGCTACAATAATGCAATTCATTTGAATAAAATAATGGTTGCCAGGAGACTCTTCTTTCCTTTTGGCCTCTGACCACTCTGCTATATTCATCATGTTAGACCATTATTCCCCTTTTGTGATAAAATTGTATGCTTAGGAGAACTAAACACACATGGATCAACAAAAGACACCAAATAAAAAAAATAAGCGATGAATCATTGAATTGTCAGAGCATATTCTGAATTAAATAACATAGTACAGACTCATTTAGGGGACCAGGAATCTGCACTACACCATGCTATATTTAATTTGCCAGTCACAGAAGGGTGTTAACCCTATAATTTGTTCCCCAGTTTTATTCCTTAGGATATCTTATAAAACTTGCACAACCCATAAGTTTATAAAATAAATATACTCCACTCGCATTTTATTACAAGACCTACTTTACAGATTAATATCTTATAAAAGGGCGATATGTGTTAAAATAAATGTATGGATTTATTTGCAGTAGTTAAAAGATGAAAGAAAGAGACAAATTAAACCTGATCCCCGTAAATGGATAGATTTGTTACACTACAAATTCCTGGTATACCTTCTAACATAATAATGCTAATAATAAAATAGCATTATTATGTTAGAAGGTATACCAGTAAAAATAAAATATAAAAACAAAGAAAGTGGACATTTCAGTCACTACATGAGGACTCTTGATAAAAGAGTTTCTACTGGGCTGGGCCCCAAGAATTCTGATGGTGGTCTTAGGATTTACAATAAAAAGTATGTGCACGACAGGGAAATAGTAAAATACTGTTTTTATTATAGTAGCACATGCAAGAGCCATGGAGTCTTTGCTTTTTGGGGTTAGGAGTAAGACTTGGTCTTTGGAAGACAATCCCACCTGATATAGTTATTTAGTCCTTGACCCTAGGTTGACCCTACTTGCCCTACTCAGTAGCATCCAACACATGGCTGTCAAGCAGGACACACTAGACAGCCCACTAAATAAAATTAGTACAGAAATGATCCAGTCACAATCGAAATACTGGATGGTGCGGTAGGCCACCCCTGTGGCATTATGTGCAATTGCAAGAGCAAGGAACTACACAAGGTGCATCTGGAGCATATACAACTATGATGTCGAATGCAGATTTTTTGTCCTGCACAACTCTGCTCCTCGAGGGCAAACAAGCCACAATTTTTGGACTAAGGCTATTTTTTTCTATTTAACACTTTTTATACTCACATTTTATTACAAGATCTAATACCTTATGGAAGGGCGAGAAAAAATTATATAAATGTGTGGATTTATGTGCTGTAGTTAAAAAAGATGAAAGAACAGACAAATTAACCCCGATCTACCCTTTAAATAAATGAATGAATTAGATCAATTCTATATTAGTATTTAGGCAGTAGGTGAAAAATATAGCATATCTTTGGCTGACTCAAAGCATTAGAAGAGAAGACCTCTTTCACAACAATATAACAACTGACAATAACATTGATATGGCCTGTTATGTACAATGTACCCACAGTGATGCATGCAGTTTGACATCTACCTATAGATTACCCCTTTGGATTGTGACAATTAAAAGTAAATTGCTGATAAGCCTTCGGTCGTAATATGAATAGCAAGGATATGTTGACTATCCCGTTGCTCTCAAAATCTCTCATCATCCAGACAGGTACAATTGTGAATTCTAACATGCTTTAGAAGTATCAAAATGATAATTTGATTATCCAAACATATCAAATAAAAAAACAAACATTAAATCTCAGCATCAAAAACATAAAACACCATTCTAACACTGAAAAATCAAAACTTGTGTTTCTTAATATAGTGATTAAACATAAGGTATAAACTGATTTTGAATCATATGGTTGCCAAAGAATTGTGAGATGAATGTGACATACATGTTGTAGCTCTACAGCATTAATGGAAAGTTTGCATGCATCATAAGATCACTGTAATGTCTATTTTACTCTTCTTTATGAAATATGGTATCTGCAGCTGGACAGTTATTATATTCTATTTATCTCCAGCAACTATAGTAATTGGTGTTCAATCTTTCCCCATATTTGAATGCCTCCAGGGGAGCTTTCGATTGTTGGGTAGGTGGAGCACCCCAGAATGAAGGTAATTAGCACTTGCCAGTGTCTTGACCAGCTGTAATAAATCTCTAGAATATGAATGCAGCTCACGAACAGATGGCTCTATGTCTTTTGTCAGAACTGAAAGGTCACAATTGAGACAAAAGTCACCAATCATCTGGTACAATGTGCAAAATGCCATTAGTGTGAAAGAGCACCACGTTTGGAAAACCCCAGCATTTGTATAGAATGTATTATCTCAACTTTGTTTTCATGTTGGCCACCATGTGAGTACAGCAAGAAACATCCAAGTATCTATATACAGGATGATCATTTTTATAAGCACATGCATGCATATCAATACGTGTACATTTTGTAAAAAAAACAATATGAGGAAAAAGAAAGAAAGGGAAAGACAAAGCTCCTTGCTATACTCATTACACCTGAACTTATCAGGAGGTGATGACAAAAACACAGCACTGGAAAGGATAACATACCTATACCTACCATATAGGGAATGGACCACCTCAGTTGGACCTCTTGATACCAGGGATAGATGTTGATCCTCCTTATCTGATCCCATTACCAACCAGGTACTTACAAAGCTGTTCAGCTGCTACTGGTAGGACTTTGTTTCAAGCCTAAACTGGCCATCAAGCCAAACGTCTAATTTGGATACACTATGTGTGGAGCTCTCGAAACACACCTCTTCTCTCCTCTGGTTAGTTCCACCCCAAAACCTGTATTTTTTTAATTTCTAGATGGAGCTAGAAATACATGTAGTAAACACAATTGACAGTATGCACCCCAGATACAGAGGTGTTAAGCAGAATCAATATTTACCAAGTGAGTAAAAATCAATCCATGCTCTAAAGAGTATTTCTTGTAAGAATGGCACCCATTGTCCTGCTGTAGGACAAATATATGTACTTGAATTGAGTAGAGCTAAGAACCCACTGAATTCAATATAATATACATTCTCTTTACTGATAGGATGTAGGATGCACTTCTAGCAGAAGTGGTAGACATAAATACATTCCAGCAAACAGATCATTCCCATTTACTTTGCTAATCACAGAGTCACATAACATGGACAGACCTCAGTATGGTTCAAACTTGAACCGAGCTTCTTGGGAAGAATGCATCTGCCTGTAAGTAAACAAGAAAATAATAATAAAAAAAAATCTTTCCATGAATGTCTCTTTTTATGTATTGTTGGTATGAATCACTGATTTTGGTAAATGTTTGACATCTGGTCAGTCTTTGAACGTGGCCAATTAATTTTACCCTATACATTTTTGAACAGTAGACACGCCCTGAATATTTTGAATGCTAGTTTTTCAACTCGTTTCATGCTTATTTTGGGAGTTGTTCATGAAATTCAATGTTTCTTTTACATTTTGTGTAACCAATCAGTTCAATATTTAAACGCTTTGCAAAATAAGTGTCTTGTACATAAGTGTCTTACTTTTGCCTATATGCCTCCAACCACATCAACCCATATTGATTTATTATAGCTTTAGTAAAGTTAAGCCGCCTGGTAACATGGAACTGTTAATGCCAATGGCATTGATAGATTGCCTAATTTGTTCACTGGACTTCTTCACTATTGAGACAACGTCACATCCAATAAAAAGATGGTTGGCCCAGACAAAGCATCGCTGTAGCCACCTGGTGCTAAGTGCAGATAAGGAGTTTTATTTGGCTTGTAAAAAAACAACACTACCTAAAAGGAAAAGGTGTATCATTCATAAGATAGATAACTGCTATCATATGTACTGCAATATTTTATTCTGTCCTAATTGCCTGGATGTGAACACCTTGGAAATATGAAAACGAAGAGGCTAGATGCACACATAAAAACACTGTAGCATATGCCCTTGTCCCTATCTAAAAGCTTGGTCCCAGTTTGACCATATTTTCTATTTAGCATAAGGAATTATTACGTAAGCATTCAATATAACAAGACCGCAGACTTCTTTTATTGTGAAAAAGCTCTTTTTATTTCTTCTTAGTTTGGTTGTCAATTTAATATGAAAACATCTAATTTAAGGACAGTAACAATTTTCATACCACCAGGAGATCCAATGTTTCTGTTGCACATATAGGAATTTACAACATAATAAATCTTTTTTCCCCCACATATAGCTACTCTTTTACTGTGCAAACTTTACACATCAACAACAGTAAAAAAAAGAAGAAATTACAAAACCCAATTTACAATAAGCTGTCCCTGTGTGGAGAGGGCTAAATGGGTTTCTATTTCATTTCATTGAGATGCACAGCATGTAAAATTTATTAGCTGTGCCCATTTTTTGTTGTTTTGCCTTTTATTACCGAAGATCACACAATCTCTTTCAGAACCATGGAAACCAAAATGACTTTTCCCAGAGTCAAGAGAAAAAGTATGACACAGAGGGGAGAACAAAAAACTAAGTAACATTTTTGTAGAAAAGCCAAACGACAACTAGGTTGTTTGTGTCATTAGGCAAGTATAGTGTTGCTGAACCACACACAGACATATTTACCAATTGTCTTTTACAAAAGAGGGTGGAAAACTCTTTGGTAATCTGAATCACTTTCCTATTTATTGTACTGGTGTATTTTTGGACACAAAACAAAGCAAGAATTCAGCACATACCCAGCGAATATCTATCTAAGGCATAATATTGCTTAGCTTGTATTTTTGGTACAGATGTGAAAAAGAGAAATCTTGCCCCCTTGGCTGCAAATTCAATCTCTTTTAAAAAATGACACACTTTAACAAAAAACAATCCAAAAATTTCCTCTGGTCTGGTAACGGTCTATTGTAGGGTGGCCACACGTCCTGGATTGCCCGGGACAGTTCTGCAGTGGGCCCGGCCAACCTCAATCCGGGAAAAAGTATTGTCCCAAAATGAAAGCTCTCAGCAGAGCCTTATCTTGGGGCAGTACTTTAAGAAGCCGCCACTGTCCATCAGTAAAAATAATTTAGCCAGCCAGTTTCGCTCAATAATTTCATGGGTGGCGCGAGTGCTGCTCAATAATTTTTGTGGAGGGCATCAGCAGTGGTGCCGGTGTGGCAGCAGGAAACCAGCAAGGTGTCAGGGTGCGTGGAGAGATCAAGCGAGGCTCAAAGGTCAGAAGACTTCAGTCAGGTAAGTTGGCAAATCGGGGACATGGTTAGCAATGGAAAGCTTTTTTGGGACATGGTTGGCAATGGGAAGCTGTTAGAGGACAAGGTTAGCAATAGGAAACTGGGACCAAAGATAGCTATGGGAAGCTGTTTAGTGACAAAGAGGGCACTGGGAAGCTTGGAACAAACATGGCACTGTTAAACGGTTGACAAACATGGCACTGGGGACCAAGATGGCACTGTTTAGCTCTCTGGTGACAAATTTGGCACTGTTTAGCTGTTTGAGGACCAATATGGCATTGTTTAGCTGTCTGGATGTAAAATCGTTTGGGTGTAAAGATGGCACTGTTTGGATGTAAAGATGGCATTGTTTAGCTGTTTTGGTACTGTTTGGGACTAAGATGGCACTGATTAGCTGGTTGAGTATAAAGATGGCACTGTTTAGCTTTGTTGGTGTAAATACGGCACTGATAAGCTGTTTGTAGGCAAAAATGTTACTGGCAAGGATTAAAAAGGATTAAAAAGGATTAGCACTAAATTGTGACTTCAGGCGTTCTGTCTATTTTATTTATTTCTATAAAAAGGCCCACCAAAATCCTTAGCACCAGGCCAATGATGCTCTTAATCCAGCCCTGGGTGTAGAGTCCCAAAGATGGACTATTCCTTCAAAACAGGGACATTAATGAGGTTTGCTTGTTGCAGGCATTCTATAAAATAAACTCCTCCATTTCACCAACCCTCTCTTTAATACTAGGGGCAGGGGTATCACTTGACACCTTGTGACGTTTGATAACTGACAGCATTAAAGGTATAGATAAAAAAAAACTAAATTACAGGCATAGATCACAGGTCGCACACCCCAAAGCCAGCCCTGGCATCCACACTCCCCACATAGAGCCTGACCAGCACCCAGATAACACACATAGGACTTGCCATCTTTGTCCACAAACAGCCCAACATGAGTCAACTTTGTCCCCAAACAGCTCGGCCTGTGCCATCTTTGCTCCATAAAAACCCTGCCTGTGCCATCTTGGTCCCCAAGGCTTAAACACCCTGCTTGTGCCATCTTTGCCTTTCCACAAATCAATTATACATCTATGATACACACAAACACTTTTACAGTCACTCACTTATTCACACTTTCATTCACATAATCATTTATTCTCGCACTCATTCACACAAATCATTTACACATATTCATTAATGCATTCTCACAAATTCATTCATTCTCTCACTCATTTACACAATTTGTCAGGGTTCAGCCCCAGCCCTGGAAACTGCCAGACGTGGCCGCCCCTTTAAGAGGTCTGCCTGGAGTTGAACTCATCTCCACAGCTTGCTGTCTTGTTAATTTGTGTCTGTATTTTATGTACCTTTGCCCTCTTTTCCTTATACATCTGAGGATCTCAGCTCCTTACTCCATCCCCTGTATTCCTTGCCTTGTTCCCTGTCCTTTGTGGCATCCTGTACCACGGTTGTATTATCTGGCTATGTATAAAATCAATATTCTGTGTATTTATGTTCAGCTGTGTATTTATGTTCAGCTGTGTTTTGTTATACCATTACCCTGCCTCCCTCACCTGAAGCCTAGACAACTCACACCTGATCTAATGAACAGGCTTTATATCCCTGCCTCCCAGTAACAGAGGTGTGAGTTCATTAAGTTCTTTGGAACCATAGTTCGTGCCAGATGCTGGATCTGTCTGTTGGATTTACCTTCCTGCCTGCCTGCCTGCCTGCCTGTTACCAATTTGACCCGGTGTCAGGGTCCACAACTCCGGACCCAACGAAACTACTCACCCAAGTACCCGATACTTTTTTGCTTGTACCTGTCCCAGACCCTTTTGAATACTTACCTGGGCTTTTCTACCCGCATATTCCTCAGCAGTCTGTATGCATGATATGCCTCCCACTCTGCTGCTTCTGGTGAGATGTCTTGCTTTGCTTTGTGTAATATAACCAATAACCAAACATTCCGCTTGTGTCATTTGTGAAGTTTGTTTCAATCACTGCGTTCTTACACTCCTGCGCTCTGGACTCCAACATCCAGTTAAGGGCTGCAATATGATGAGCCTGACACAATTCATCCATACATGAATTCATACTGTCACTCATTCAGACAATTCATCCACACATTAATTTATACTCACACTCATTAACACAATTCATCCACACATTAATTCTTTCATTCTCTCATTCCCTCCTTTCTCACTATCTACCCCCTCTTCCCCTTCTCACTATCTATTCTCTCCCTTCTCACTATCTACCCTCTCCCCCCTTTGTAGTTCACTTACCTTGTAGAGGTCCTGCGGTGGGAGCGTGAGACCTCTGTTTCCCTGCTCTGCCGCGGTGCGTGCTGCTTCACTGCTGAGCGCCAGTATATGACATCATATTCCGTCATTTAATAACATAGCATAATTGTATGATTAGTTATATGCTTGCTTAAGTTCATCTTTCATTAGCAACTTTTTTATTTCTGTTTGCTAAAAAGGCATTAACGCAAATATATTTTTAATATTGCATTTATTTTTTTAACTTGCAGAGACCTACATTGGAAAGTGTACATACATGTGAGCCAAAGTTGATACGGTCCTTGGCCATCATGATGTTAACTGTTCTTGCCATGGGAATTTGTCACACATGTTTCATCCTTCAGGCTGTGTAATTTAATGCAAAGGTTTACCCTACCCACCCCCTCTAGCTGTTTGTGGTGATCAGCCCATTGCATTATGGGGAGCTGCTATAAGGATGCCTTTGGCCATTATTTATGGCTGTCATACAGAGAACAGAGAACAAGTAAAGGGTATGAGGAATCCAAGCTATTAATTAAAGGTGTTCATGACAGGTTACTCCCAATCTTCATGGACAAAATATCTCTGGACTTATCCTGATCGATTTAATCGATAGCCGCATGCGTCAGAAGTATAAGCAATGTATCCCCTGTATTGCACCCTGAATGGTTTGGAAAAATGCAGATAAGGGAATTTCTTAGTAGTCACTAGTAGTCTCCTTCATCTTGATGGAGCTACATCTTATTCATTCCTGTTGACTGTTCTTAACAGAAGATAGTCTGTGACAAAGCCATGGGCAGGGGCTTATAAAACACTTATATTCATGTTTCATTATACAGTAATGTATTGTTTTTACACCCTGGCCAAAGCTGTTGGAATACAATGTAGTTGTGGCATCACATCATAAAAGCTATATCATATCACATTTCCAACATGCTCTTTAAGAAAAGATGTCCTGAATCTGGGTTCCCTTTGAATTGTTAGATGGCCCACAGTGGTAAATAAGTAGACTGTTGAAGGAATATCTCAAGATGGTAAAAGGGTATATGTTGTATGGAGATGAAGAAGGAAATGCGGCAGGGCCAGGCTGGAATTTATGTGCAGTGGCGTATTCTGGACCAATTCCCATTTTGGCATACCTGGAATAATCAAACCTCCCCTTCTTCTAAGGGGGTGGTTTTATGAAGAAGGGGGGGTTAGCCATTTGTAGGGGTGGGACTAGCCTCAGACAGCCTTTAGTGAGTGGGAGTAGGAGGGAAGTAAATGGTGAGCATGGCCTAATTTACCAGTAGACCAAGGGAAGCAGGGCTTTACTTGGAGACCTAGGGTCAAAACCAGAGAGTCCCAATGTATGCTCATTTGGAGATCAGACGTATCAATGCTCTGCTTACTTAATGGGCTGATTGTTTTTCACAGGTGCAGAAGTAAAATTCTATTCTTAACATAAGATATTGCTAGGAACTGAATTTTTATAGTAGGTAGACAATGTATTGAATATATGAACAGGACGGTCTTTAAGAATGGGCAAAAGAGGCAGCTGTCTCAAGCACCGGTCCTGCCACTCTCGCAACCACTTCTGCACAGTCCGACTGCTTTCCTCTGTGTTGTTCGCCCCTACTGCTTTCTTACTTCCCCATGAGGTAGGGTACAATCCATATTAAAGGCAGCCCTGGGGCTGTATTGTTATTTCTGTAGTCAATGTTTTTAGTGAATAGACAAGTTGATCCTTGTCATATAACTCACACAAGCAAACAATTAAAATGCTAACTCTTGCCAACTCTACCTTTAAGTGATTTAAGCAACTATTTACCTCACTGCTGTTTGTTTCTCTGTAACATGTAACCTTGACCCATTGTTTGTACATCCAAATAAACTTATTTGCATTGGTTTGCCTTAGTCTGTCAATTCTAGTTTTATTGTATACTTTGAATGTGCTGGGTAAATTGTTGGTGCTATATAAATAAAAAATCATTATTATTATTATTATTATGAGCAGAGCAGCCATAATGTTGCGATAGGCCTTTACATTTAGTAAGATATCAGCGAGCAGCAGATGGCGCTCTAGACACAGTTTCAGTACCTGCACATCTGCAAAAGAGGCAATCACATACCTGTGAGGATAAGAGAGGCAAAATTACTAGAAGGTAAAATAATAATTCTAGGACATCTGCTTAGTTGTTGTAGACCAAGAGGGAAATAACGTGGTTGTCCCCTCCAGCAAAAACCTGCTGTTTTTAGTCCCCTGGCACCAAAGCACCAACTGCTGCACAGTTTAGATGCCAATCCAATTGTAATGCCTGCAAATCACCCCGGGACCTGTTTATTTTAAACTTTATCAAGTACAGAGGAACAACTGTGTTAGGAGAAAAAAAAAAAGAAAAGATAAAAAAATTTGAGCATCTGTTAAAAAGAGATTATGTTTACCAGGCAACGTAAGCTAGGGGAGTTGGGTAGCACGGCAGGATAAGAGACAGGATAGAGGCCTCATATAAGATTGCAGGCAAAATTACACAAGTCGGTGCCTAGCTTGCCCTTGCTGGGTGCTTCTTGTAGATTACAGAACAAAACATTAATAAAATATTGAAACATCCTGATTATCCACTTCAGTAGTACGTGGATCTGCACTTTCAGATTTTATTGCAGCTTTTATAGAAATTATTACTTGCACTGCTCTATTTTCAAGCCAGTGGTTTTGATTTACATCAGTGGTAGTCTGTGGCAAAACCAGTATTAACGGGAGAGCCTGGTTACAATAGGTGGCGTTGTGTCATCACAAAACATCCCAGCTACACAATACACCAATCTTGACCATTGTTGAGTGTGCAGAGCTGCCAGTTACAGCTGGCATCTACTGAAGAGCACTTATAAACATTAGGTGGGTTTCTAATATATATATAGTGCATATTTTGATCCCTAAACACCATTAAATAGTTATATAATTATAATTAAGTACATTGTACTGTAGGATTGAGGAATGTGCAATATACTCTTTATCCTATTCCCTATGTACCTATGTATACCATTAATGAGACAACTGTGTGGCAAGTAGTGGGGCTACTCAACTCTAAAGTTGTGCCAGATTACAGACTACCTGTAAATATGGAAGCCTTGCACTAAATACGAGGTTCTGATCATGGGATACTGAGTCCTGCTGAGAAATGAGAATGATTTAGAACAAAATGTAATCACTGCCTAGAAACAGTAATTGGTGCATGGAGCAGGAATCCTAACATGACTGCTTGCTACCTTGCCATCAGAAATAGTATCTGTAGTTGCATGTAACCTGTGCAAAAATGCTAAGCAACATGGCCGCATGAAAAGAAAAAAAAATACAGAAAATCATGATTGTTGTAGCCTCGATTTTCCGGGCTATGCATAACCCCCCATAACCCCAATAATGACACCACACACCATTGAATATGGATAAGAAAAGGCCACAGGCAATTTTATTTATTAGAGTCATTGTCACGCCAAAACCTGAAACAATAAACATAGGTGCGTTAACAAGGACAATGACTCAAAACACCAACATGTAAATGTATACAATAAACACACCAAGCTTGCCAAGTAATCCAGGTACCATAGCCAAATACCACATAAGGAAGGGACATACCTGGATGCCCCCTCCCTGACCTGAGGTTCCCAGCACTGACAGCCAAGAACCTCCCACCAGTTGTTACCAACAATTCACGTACCACCTCATTAAACCCCCTGGATACCTGGCAAGCTGCCACCCTACAGACCATGACAAAAACACCACAAACCCAAAACCAGAATACAAATATAAAGTGAGGGAAGGTGGGACACGCAACCAGGTAAGCTAACCACAATAATGGTTCCCAAGCCCAGAAAAACAGCCACTTAATCTACCCCCAACCAGATCCTCCAAGAAATAGGATTCAGCCAATTAGGAAGCTTCTAACCTAATTTTCTGGCATTCATTTCTTTTTTAATTGTGTTAAAGGGAAATCATAAATGAATGAACATACCATAAAATTAAAAGTTATTTTTTATTATTATTTCAAATTATATCCTTTTTTGAATATAGATTAAAAGCAGAGCTCTGTGGTTTAGAAGCTTGGGTTTTGCAGCTTTAAATGAAAGTGATACTGGACTATCAATTGAATTCAGCTGTATCTACCGGAGACCAAGTGAGACTATTTTAAGGAAAGTAAAAAAAAATCAAGGCTCTTACTGTATATTTGTTCACCCCTTCCATGTTTTGAATATTTCAATATTTCTAATCGTTAGTTTGGGTGTTAATGCCTTGAGTTAAAAAGGCAAAAAGGAAGTAGGGGTTTTAAGAGAAGATTGATGCAAACTTACATAGAACAGTTTTCACAGCTCCTGTACTGTGATTTCACCCATTATCAGATGAAGTTACATTGACAAAATGAAGATAGGTTCATCCCCTAACAGAAGGGGAAACTAATGCAAAACGACACAAACATAAGGACACCCGAGTAAAGAGACAGTCTTCTGTCCCAAACAGCTTCACCATTGATAAATGCAACTTAAGTAGTAATTACTTTAATATGGATATGTATATTGTGCCATCCCCTCCACTCTCTACGACTCCTGCCATGAAATGAATTGGAACACCAAATGTGCATGCACGCCGGGTTCTCACTAGCCTGGAAATCTCTTGCGAGCCAGCACTGCAACTGGCTGGTGGTGCATATCTATGGATGTGCTCTGTTGAGCACACTTGCTCATTCTTGTGCATCCAGAACAGTAGCTGCTGAAGGGATGTGGATAGTAGGATCAAATGGTAGGATGAACAACAGATGCTTAAAGAGGGTTTCTTTCAAAGGATAATCAACTGTAGAGTAGATGTTCAACCTGCTTAACAGATGTGATCTACGGAGGCCAAAGTATGTTCTGCCCTTGAGGCTGCAGTAGCATTGAGTATAACAGGAAGCCTAACAAGCTAAGGAAATAGTCTGAATAATCCAATGGGCCACAGTTGATTTAGATTTCCCCCCTTTTGATTCTACAATATATAAATATAAACATTGACTAACATCCACACAATGCAGTATCTCTTCGCATGAGGAAGTAAGGTTTAAGAAAAAATGGATAGGACAGATGTAAGATTACATCCCAGCAACATCAGCCTTTAAGACTGAGGATGTAATTTTACACAATTTTTACTGTCACAAATCGTGGCTAATTGTAGCTGAGATCAGTGGCAGGACCGATTATACCAGCTCCTCAGACACACAGGCACACCAGTAGCAGTCAATAAGAGGCAATACTGTGCATGTGATTGCTCAAATAGCCAATCACGTGCACGTTGCCATACCTGGGAACTCTCCGGGTTTGGAGTGGGGCGTGTCAAGATGTCATATTCCGGCGCTCAGCACTGAAGCAGCACGCGTTGCGGCAGAGCAGGGAGAGCAGGCATTTCGCTCCCACTGTAGGACTTCTGGACAGTAAGTGAACTTCACAGGGGGAGAGGGTAGATAGTGAGAAGGGGAGGAGAGGTGGTAGATAGCGAGAAAGGGGGGTGAAGGTAGATAGTGAGAAAAGGGGTGGAGAGGGGTTAGATAGTGAGAAGGGGTAGTAAGAATATTGAAATAAATAAAGAGTGAGAATGAGTGAGAGAATGGAAGTGGAATATTATAAAAAATAATAAATATATTAATAATAATAATAGAAGTAAAATGCACAATAAACTTAATGCACTTTAATCAAACCCAAACAGCAAACAGTCCAGAAATTCTGCATATCCTTAACAGAAAATAAGTTGTTTAGAGGACTGGGGTTGTCCATCCCTGCACTACAGCACACTTGAGAGATTTGCTTGTATAATAAGCACACAGAGTAATGACGTGACACACAAGCAGTCATTGTTCAGTGTGAAGGGATTACAAGTAGGCATTGCCTATAGATGAGGTCATATGAAACAAACGCCATGATGTCAGAAAATGGAAGCAGGCGTCTTGCTGAGGGGCAGAGACTGTTTGCTACCAAATGCGATCACCAGGAAGCGCTCATGGATTGGCAGGTTCAGTACAGAGAGAAGGCAGGCAGCGCAAAAATAATAAAAACATTTTTTTTAGGGGAACATGAGTTACAGGTTGGTTATGCCTGCTGTAAATAAATAAATATAAAGTTGTGATAATATATTTACCATATGCGAGGAAGAAAACTTCACAATTCTCCCATCCCACATTTGTAGAGAAGTGACAGTGATTCTCTGTTAAAACCTAGAGACACAACTTATATAAAATACATCACAGCAACAGCTGTATTTCCACTCCAATGTCCATTTGTCACTCTTAATAGATTTCTTGGGGAGATGATTGATTGTTTGTGTTGTCAGACAACATGTGGCACGAATCTTTATAGTGCTGAAGGCCGTGTTGTAGGTGCTCGTAGGGTTATTGCCTAGAGAGGATCCTCAGTTCTTCGTATGCAGTGAAGAAAGCCTCTCTCCTCTAATTATAGTCCAACATGATCCTTGCCGAATCGAAGCTCAGGGCAATTCCTTTGCAGACCTCTCTGTGGCCACACAACAGACATGTCTATCTTACTGCGGTGACACAAACATTGTAACATAGCATTTAAGCTTTCTTTACAGGATCCTTCACTATGGTGTTCACCTTGTAAAGGGTTAATATTACCGCCTGCATGGTTGCTCTCAAACATATACATAGCATTTGACAAAAATGCACACAAACCCTACATAATAAATGTATTTTGCTTTATAAATGTATTTTGAAAATCATGAAAACCATGTTTGTTCCACACAGTGAAGCCCTGCACCTAATTGTTATCCCCCACTTTTCCAGTCCCTCGCATTCAAGTACCCTTTGCACGGTGTTAAGAGGGAAATATGAGTTTGTATGGATCCAGATGTGGATAAAGCGGCTAATCAAATGTGCAATTATCCAATGTGTAGTTCTTTACCGGGTACCAATTGTTCCCTGGGAATAGACTTAGTTTTGTATGGCCATCAGACATCAAGGATCCTTCACGCACCCTGTGTCAGATGAAAGGAGAAGACAGGCCAAAGTTGAAGCTGGTAGCTAAAAGCAAAATAGGTACCCCAGAATCATCAGGAATAAGTGGGCTATAGCTATGCATTAGTGTCTATAGAGACAATACAGAGCATCGCCCAGTCAAAGTTGACTCACAGTGAATCCCTTAAACACCTCAGTGAAATTCGTATAATAACAAGTATAAGGAATTTCTATTCCATATCTGTTTTGGTGTGAATTCAGCCCTTGCAGAATAGACATCATTGGCATTAACACAGGAGCAGTGTACATCATCCTCTGCCACCTGGTAACGGCTAAAAGTCCTTTCTCTATAAACGTAGTTAGTAGGGAAAAAAAGAAGAGTTATAACTGTTATTTAATTGACTGATATCTATGACTCCAGAGCATTTTACTGCAAGAATATCAGTAAGGCATTCTTTAGTTATTGGTGGTAGAACATGAGATTTCTGACTCCGTTAACTTCTCGAGTTCTCCCCCAGCTATCACTAATGGAAGTGTAAAGCATTTGTATGTACACTTCTCGCACATGCTTCGTGGCAACTCTATTCCAGTAGCAGCGGCTGATCATACGTTTTGCTAGCATATATGTGACAAGCTGCTGCTACACCCACTGCTTTTAAAGAGAGCACCTGCTCCCGTTGATTTAAATTGGGCATGTGAAGGAAGTCTACTTCATGCAATTATGTATTTACCTTTGGCACTGCCCTAGGCCTGACATCTTCCCTACAGGGAGCTGGGATATGATCTTCACTGCAGGGCATGATGTCATAACCCAGTGCTCCATGTTTTAAAGGCGCACAGCACCTTTTAATACAGCCTATGGAGGCTATGCTGAGCAGGAACAGTCTCCATAGTGTAGAGATCTCCTCTGTAACCAGCCCATTGCAAAGCAGCACAACAAGGGGGTCTGATCATCCAAGCGGGCGATCTCCTCTGATTGGTTTTGCAGCAGAGGGTCTGCCACCCGCCTTGGACCTGCTGCCCTGGTTTTAGACCACGATATGTCACTGACATCATGGTTTCAGTGGAGTCAGCCAGTGGATTATTGAGGTATTATTGTCCCTCCATCACCATTGTTGGTGGACACAATTCAGTCATATCATCACTAGTATGAGGCAGGAATAAGCAAAAACCCTATAGTTATTGACTTCATATAGTTAGGTGGACATAGCTGTTCATACTATGTTATGCACAGTAGATAAAATGGGTATTGAGGGGGACAAAACAAAATTATCTTTATAAATTAGTATATTATTAGATCAATAACAGTATACAGTAATAGCCCACCAAAAACAAGATGAAAGCAGAATGACCCCCTTTTAGCTAACCTAAACAAAGAAGGCACCATTCTAGTTCTTTATTACTAAAGATTTGATTATTCTTCCATAGCCCTCTTATCTCACTTATTATTAATACTCAATAGTATCTATGCAAACATTTTAAGTTGTTTCCTTTCTGAGTAAAACTCTGATTCCCCCAGAGAAGAAGCCTTAGATAAAAGCAACTCCTTTTCTCTTTGCTTGGGAGTTCATGCTAGCTGCATGGATACGGGATGCGACGTTAGTCTGTTTTAAATTATTTAATATCAGTGGCAAGGTGATAAAGCCAAAATGGCCAACATTTATTTATGAATAAACCCCACTCACCCTTTTATAAGAAACAATTGTTACTTGTGTGGGAAAACTTTTGGAATGATGTATTTTGTATGGCAATATAAAAAGTCATCATCTTCTTATAGGCTCTATTCAGCCCACAGAGGTGTCACCTTTCATATTGACAAGATGTCACTTTGTAGATGGTAACTTTTCACCTATAACTTTTACTAACCATTTGGTTTGCACTCGTATGGATGTTACAGTTATAGCTGCTGGGTAGGTTGTCCACACATACACGTTCACCCACAATCTTCCACGTTATGTCACAGAATGCCGTGCATGCAATTTCCAGTACAGCATTCTAGTGGCGGAACTACTGGGGTCGCGACTGCGACCGGGCCCTGGAGTTCTGCCAGTCAGGGGGGCCCAAGGGGTGCCGAGCGGTCATTTTCAGCAACCGCTCGGCGCCCTTCTGTCTCCTCTGCTCCCGGCCTCAGCGCTGCCCCGACTGCAGTGGTGGGAGCGTGAGGCGTCTGTCTCGGGTGCTGGCGCTTCACGTTGAGCGCCGGCATATGACGTCATATGCCGGCGCTCAGCAGTGAAGTTGCACGCACCGCGGTAGAGCAGTGGGACAGAGGCCTCGCACCCCCAGCACAGGACTGCACGGTAAGTGACCTACAAAGGGGGGTAGGGAGAGGGTAGATAGTGAGAGGGGGGGTAGGGAGAGGGTAGATAGTGAGAGGGGGTGTAGGGAGAGGATAGATAGTGAGAAGGGGGGTAGGTAGAGGGTAGATAGTGATATTGGGGGGTAGGGAGAGGGTAGATAGTGAGAATAGGGGGTAGGGAGAGGGTAGATAGTGAGAAGGGGGGTAGGGAGAGGGTGTAGATAGTGAGAAGGGGGTAGGGAGAGGGAGTAGATAGTGAGAAGGGAGGGAGAGGGAGTAGATAGTGAGAAGGGAGGGAGAGGGGTTAGATAGTGTGAGAGGGAATAGATAGATAGATAGCTTGCCGGGGGTGGCCTCTTAAAGCGACACTCTAGCCATCATAGGCATCATACGCATAACTTTTAGCTATCATGCATAAGATAACTGAAAGGTTATTTTACGTTTACATGCTGCCTTTTATTTTTTTTTACAATAATGCATTTTACAGTATTTAAATATGAATCATTCTTTGGAATAGCTCCCTGAGATATGAAACTGTTTTATGAAGCCAAGAGATAAAATGTTCTTCAACATCAAGCTTATAGCACAAATCCTACACCTTTCAGACAATTACCCACAAAGAGGTCAAGTGACTCCTACATCATCTTTAGATTCTACAACTCAGCTTTGATGAAGTCTGGCTGCAATGATGTAAAAGCTGTGAAATGAGTTTATGACATCACCAACATGAAATTCTCAGAATGTAATTTGCAGCCTCTACAGAAAGAAAAGCAAGGTTCTAGTGACATGTCACGGACTAGATGACTTAATCCCAGCTTTTAATGGTAATGTATTCTTTATCCAGCCAAGAGAATAAACACTGCTGAAGGATCATTGCAAAATTCACTTAATCATAATGGTAATCAAATTGGTACTTAATCCTGATAATAAAAAAACATAAACAGTTACTTTTGTTGTTGAGACACTGTTTTTAATGTAAACATTATTGAAGTAATCTCAGAGAGGTGTCTTATTTGTAACTGATTTTTTTAGCTTGATCATTATAATTTGGATGTGTATCGTTTGCACAGCAACATATGCATTTTTACGAGGTGTGGAGTAAAATCTGAGAAATACTGCTTTTTAAAAAACTTATGCAATTAGATTTTCAACATTTTAGGTTAAAAACAGAACAAACTGAACAGAAATAATGTTGAAATGTGGCATTTGCACACACAGAAAACGAGGGAGCTTGCAGCGAGTGTTCTCTTGCTAAAGGCAATAGTTTAGTAGGGACCATTAAAGGCCTCTCTTGGGATCTGTCTACCAGAATAATAGGACATTTTGACAATGCAGTGAAAGCAAAGCTTTGCAAATGACAGTTTGAACTACCAGTGGACAGCATAAGTTAGTAACGTTGTGATAAAAAGCTTCAGATCGAGACATTATGATGTGTTTTATATCAACTTTGTTGCTCTTTAAAAAAAATTTATCATAAAAGGACAATAATATTAAAGCAAATTAATTTACAAATTTTGGCTCAGCTGATAAAAGTCAGCTTACAGGACATATGATATTTTGTCACACATACTTGTATGCTGTTTATAACACTGATTTACATATGTGACTTTTCTTGACTGAAAAAAATATCACTAGCCTAAACTATGGATTAGTCCAAGACAAGAAAAATCACATTTTTTCTTCATCCTAGAGTTACTGCAAAAAAATAGAATTTGGATTAAAAAACTCAAGCAGAAACTCTGACTTGCAAAGAAGGTGTGTGAACATGTGTTTTTTTACATTTCTACTGACATATCCCTGACTACCTTTTATGCAAAGATGGATCTTTAAAACACCCAATGGCACTAAATAATGGCTTGCTGTCTCTCTGCTTTCCATCTGTTTATGTTCAAGAGCTCATCAGTGTCGGGAGTCAGCACTAGGCAGCGGGCACTGGTACAGGTTTATTACTGTAGACAAAAGTGGAACATTTTCAGATTTTGCCTATCTGCTTTTATGTACTAATACTACTGAATATAAGCGATCCTGTGTTTAGCTCTGCAGCACCATCAGCAACTTCAGCAGCACTAACTTGGAATCGCAACATTTCATGATGGAAAAGAAACAGTATACCTCCCAAGTGTCTACATTTTTGTTAGATAATGATGATTTTAAGACACTGTCCCGCATAGTTGCCCCACTGTCCTTCTTTTGTGGGCAGTAGGAAACATGGGTCAGTTGGGGAGACCCTCTGACTTCCCCTAACAAACACACCTGGAACTCTCTCCGGGTTTTGCCCAGAGACTCTGTGTGAAGTGCTGCTTCTCTAGGTCAGGTGATGAAATCTATAGGTCATGGGAGTGGCGTTTAGGCATTCTCACTCCCTGACCATTTATCTTCCCATGTCCTTACAAATTCAAGGAGTATGTGGATAGCCCCACCTACATGAATCATCAGCCCTGCCCACAGGCAACATTGGTCCCACCTCCTCATGAAGCCACATTCTTAGAATAGGGAGGACTCTAGTAAGCCTGGAATTTCCCCAAGTATGCTAAGCAGCACAGGAAGCTGTAAGATCAATGGAAGCCTGTGTGAAGACCTCCACTATAGCTCCCACATTGCCACCTTGCCAGCTGAGTTCTTTTGGACACCAGCCCCATATATTTTATCTTGTGGTTGAGCTCTGGTATCCACACACAGACCTCACACATACCCAAGTCACATTATTTGCCATCCAAATAAGTATAAATCATTTATTTTTATCACATTATTTGTATTAAAAGCCCAGAAACCAAAAATATTAAAAGGCCCAAATTAGTTACAGAGATTAGACATAATGGAATCAAAACATTTGCCACTGCAAAAACTTTTTGATAGTTCTGCCACTGCGTATGTAAAAGGTTCTCCCTTAAGGGGGAAGGACAAGGAATTGTCCCCTGTAGAGCAGAATGAAATTAAATTGGGTTTCACAGACTCTGAAAATCCCAACCACCATCCAAGTTCCTGCAACTATACCTTTGTGATAAGATCTGCTTATTGAAATAGAGTAAATAATACAATACCTTTACTTTTCCTCTCACTGAATTCAGGAGGGTGTTTTATCTCTGGATACTTAAAAATTACATAGTTAATTTTATTCCTACACAAAGTTAAGTGCCAGGAAATAGATGACCGAACACACACCAGGACAGGCTGTGTCACACCGACACCCAAACACACACACACCAGGACAGGCTCTGCCACACCGACACCCAAACACACATGCCACAATCCACAATTAATTATTGGAAGGGCACAAGGCAGGAAAGCCCACTTGGCAGGGCTGAAGGCAGGAAAGCCCACTTGGCAGGGCTGGAGGCAGGAAAGCCCACTTGGCAGGGCTGGAGGCAGGAAAGCCCACTTGGCAGGGCTGGAGGCAGGAAAGCCCACTTGGCAGGGCTGGAGGCAGGAAAGCCCACTTGGCAGGGCTGGAGGCAGGAAAGCCCACTTGGCAGGGCTGGAGGCAGGAAAGCCCACTTGGCAGGGCTGGAGGCAGGAAAGCCCACTTGGCAGGGCTGGAGGCAGGAAAGCCCACTTGGCAGGGCTGGAGGCAGGTAAGCCCACTTGGCAGGGCTGGAGGCAGGTAAGCCCACTTGGCAGGGCTGACGGCTGCAAATCAGATGTGCCAGGAACAGAAGACAAAAAGGGAGGTCGGTATAACACAGTAAGTCAGGTACAGAGCAGAACAAAAGGTCCCTCACACTCCAATGCAAAAGCCCTGACTGAAGGGCAGAGCAGGATAACATAGGCAGGCTCAGTCCAGGAAACAAGACTCAGCTGGTTGCAATGATTAGGGCTGGGTGCTCCAGAGTGAGAAGGGTTAAACCCAGGTAAGCAGAGGCAGCTGGTCGGCTTGTTAGCCTACAGGGAACTGTGTACACACAAGCGGCCTCTAGGGGCTGCCGCAGATATGAAACTAAGAAAATAAATACAGAGTCCTGGCTGACAGGGTGAAATCCTGACACACACGCCAGGACAGGCTCTGCCACACCAACACCCAAACACACATGCCACAATTAATTATTTTCTACACTGCTTTGTCATTTGCCCTTTTATATTTTTACCCCTTGTGTATCAATGCCCCAGCCAGGCACTGATATTGTATTGATTAATGTCTTCCCCCCCACAACCTTGTGTATTTATGCCCACACACCCTTGTGTATTGATTTATGTGATGCCCACCCATCCAGACCTCTCTTAGTATTGATTTATGTTATGCCTACCAGCCAACTCCCTCCTTTGTGTATTGATGCCCCCACCCCTTTAGTATTGGTTAATGTGATGCTCCCCATATATAGTATTTTGCCCCAGTCAGCTTCCCCTTTAGTATTGATGTAGTGATGCCCAACCATCCTCTTGTCTATTGATGCCCCCCCACTGCCATGTATATTACCCCCAGCCACCCCCTCTGTTTATATTGATTTTGTAATGCCAAAACCCAGCTACCCCCCCTTTAGTATTATTTAATTTTTAATGATGTCCCAAGGCAATCCCCCTACATTGAATGTGGGTCCTCTTTACTCTAACCCATAACTATTTTTTTGGGAAATACTTTTTGCTGTTCTTTTTTTTCCCACTCTCCTCCGACGTATCGATCCTCTCCTTGACGTGAGGAACTCTTCTGTGAGCCCACCCCCTTGAGCGTCACATCTTCAAAGGGGCGGGACGAAGAGCCTCACTGCGGCACTGCCACTGGGTGGCAGAGTGTGTGTGCGCACGCCAGCCGGTTTAATTTTATTAGGTGGCCGGCGGAGGTGGTCGCAACCGCGCGTCAGCCACTCTGAACCTCGCAAATTTCTCTTTTTATGATTTCTACATTCTGATCTCCATTGCCCTGGAAGATAGTTGGTAAATACCACCTCCTAAATTATTTAACACAGATTTGGTTACTAAATTATATAGTAAATGATGTAGTAATAACCATTCACTGGAGCATTCCTTTGGTTGCTGCAGCTCCAACCAAAACCCTTGGTCCCTCTAAATTATCTCTAAGATAATTTATTTTGCATGACAAGTCAGCCCTTTTTTTCCATTTCTGGAATACCTAGCTTGAATAAAATCACTTTATGGTGTCATAATGCTCACTGACAAAAGCATAATGATTTATCCCAAAGATTTGTGAATTAAAGTCCGTGCTTATAGGAAGCCTCTTTTGGGTTATTTTAGTAACCTGGATAGAACAATTTGGATAACAAAGCTCAAATGAGGTAAGAAATAGAATAGTACAGTATGAACACTTTGTATCTATTAAGATTTATATTTCACAGCAAAAAAACGAAGAAAAAAACAAACATGAAGAATGTACATGAATATTCACCAGAACCGTGCACAGGAACGGGCGAATATTCGTGGAATACTAATATTTTTTTCCCGCACAAAGACGAACGCGAAGAGATGGCCGGTGCCCGAGTGCAGTTTAAGGTAATCTGTGTCTTTCCCCAGAATGCAGATAGCAAATGATGTGCGCTACTCAGCTTGCATCCTTATTGTGGATGGGGGATTAGTGACCGGAGGACCTATATCTAACCCCAAGAAGTGATCTGGGACTTTTTCTCTTAGAAAAGCACCCATTACCCATTTGAGATGACAAGTGGCAGGGGACAGGTCAAACAAGACCCTTCTGCTGGGCACGGGTGGGTCAAAAGATTCCTAACTGTAGTCAAATTCTATGTTTTTTTTGTTATAGCGTAAATATTATTGTTATTATTATCATTATTTATATAGCGACAACAATTTATGCAGCACTTCTTACAGTGCATACATTCAAAGGCTCTGACTAAACTAGAACTGAGGAACTAAGACAAAGTTCTGCTCACAGTCTTACAATATATGCAGATTCAATTGTGAAACAAATCCCTCCTTGAATACAGGTGACTTTATAGTGTTTACACAATCAGTGACATAAGCTATTGTAGGGTTAGTTTGTGAAAAGTATCATGGTTAATCTTTTTATAAAGTTCTCAGGTATGTTTCTCGGCGTCTGGCCCGCTTTCTGTACTGCATTAAATGTTCCTTTTGCCCTTCGCAGTTAGTATCATTAAGAACCACGAAACAGATACTATTGTTACGGACCACGAAGGTTTCGCAATCCAGCTAGTTCTTTTTTTTTTTTTTTTGTAACAACTTTATTGATTCGTCACATTGTAACAAGGATGCCGCAGCCGGAAGCTGTCATTGATTTCTCTTCCCGGCATCGGAACTTGTGTGTTACTCAGGAAAGATGGCCTCCGTGACTGTGCGTAGTCCTTCGGTCGGTGGATTTGAGTTTGCGAACTGCAGGAGGTAAGGATAGAAAAATGAGTCAAAGTATGTAAGGGAGCCAATGTGGCAAATAGAAATTCGGAATGAGAAAAGGACCAGGCAAATAAAAGCACCGGAAGTTACCGATCGAGGGTAGTGTGACTAAGGGTTTTGAATGCGGCCGGTTCGCTGGTGTAATGGATAAGAACAAAAGGGTAACTAAACGTGAAGAAAATAAAGAGGTGTGCATAATATATAGGAAAACATCACTAGTTGTATATCTAGGGAGAGGTTATGCATGTTCAAAAGGGGACTTCAATGTAAAATGTTACAGATATAAAATCTATTTTAGATTCCCAGTCTGTGATCTTCAGTCGGTTTGATGACACTATTCGTGTCAAAAAATAACTCCAAAATACTGATTATTATTAATCTTGTCAATAAGAAAAGAATACTATGTATGCTGTTTTGAAGTTTTTGAAATGGTTGAAATATAATGCTTTATGTAACGCTGATATTAGATGACGGTCTCATCATTTTTAATTGTATACTTTTATATTTCGTATGTAACAAGTGTCGAATGTCAATTTTCAACTTTAACGTGTATTGCAGGCACAATTATCAACTATATTACCTAAATGATTTGGCTAATCACCATGATTTTTTTTTTTACTTTACAGGAATGCTGTATTGGAGAATGAATTTAGACAGAAAGGGCATAAGCTTCCTTCAGCCCGCAAAACGGGAACTACAATTGTTGGTGTTGTGTTTAAGGTATTTACAAATTGTCCTTAGTCCATGTGAATTTGTCAGTTAGTTTAGATAACTGAGGCAAGTGGTGCATTTTTGTTATAAGTGTACAGTGTTGGTGTAGACAGTGTGTGTGTATATATGTATATGTATATATATATGCAAACTGTGTTAGTAGTATTGAGTTACCTGAACCAGTGGACTCTTTTTTTCCATAATTCTGTCTGTTCTGTCATACAATGGTGACAGAACAGATGATTGTGTATATGCTCACAGTCCATCACATTCATAGTACAAATTTCACTTATATTATCTAGCACAATATATCAGTGAAAAGTTACACTAATTGAAGCAGGTGTTGCTATCCACTTATGTATTGGTAACATGTTTAGCGTTTAGTCTTTAGTGTCATACCTTACCTTATGAACTATGTAATGACAGCATACATGGAAAATATTTTGTACTAAAGAGCACTCAGTAAAAACAATATTTTATATATGTTATATATTGGATCGGTTTATTTCCCTTTGTAGGCTTTTGAAAGTTCTCTCCCAGTAAGCAGTTCACGCCCGAAGAACTTTACTGGATCTGTGTAATATATAGTAAAATTAGGGAGATTACTTTAATCTTCATAATGCATAGAGTAGTGAAGGAGTTAAAATCACTTTTTTCCTGACAACTCTTTAGTGTGTACATCATGTGGTGCCATGGTTTGCACAGTACACTGTATCTCGTTGTGGCTGATTTCCCCCCCCCTCTTCATTCTGCTTCAGGATGGAATAATTCTTGGTGCAGATACCAGAGCAACTGAAGGAATGATTGTAGCTGACAAGAACTGTTCAAAGATCCACTACATATCTCCAAATATCTAGTAAGTACCTCACTACGTCTTGTTACCGTTTCAAAGAAATGTTTGTATTATTATGAAACAAAGTTCTTCCAGTCACCCTGTGAATAAGTTTACATATTTATTATTACCATTAATCCTCTCTACAGTGGTCTAACTTTTTATATGTATTGGCCTCTTTGCCGTCTAAGTGTAGATAGAGAACTCTTAGCGTTTTTAGGGTGTGGGGGTCAAGAAATGTATATCTGTATCTGTGCTGTAAATTGGCAGGCTAGGTTTCATCACTTTTTGCTTTAGCAAGAAATTTGAAGATGAGGAATCGATTGATACATTTCTTTTTTTATTACTTCTTAGTTGCTGTGGTGCTGGGACAGCAGCTGACACAGAAATGACAACCCAGATGATATCTTCAAACATTGAGCTGCATTCCCTGTCCACGGGACGTCTGCCTCGGGTCGCTACTGCCAACCGCATGCTGAAGCAAATGCTATTCAGGTAGGGCTCTTGGATATTGTACCCCTACAAAAGACACCCGTTGCATGGTTATATATATATATATATATATATATATATATATATATATATATATATATATATTATACAAACACAATGTATCGTGTGCTTGTATAAGTAGGAAACTCTTCACGTTCCACTTGTAGTGCAATTACCGTATTGGCTCGAATATAGGCCGCACCCTAAAAGTTAGTCTGCCCCCAAGATGTGCCCCCCTCCTTTAGACTTACCGGTGCAGACTCCCCGGGGTCTTGCAGGGCCGGCAGGGGACATCTACGCAGTACGCGTATTCAACTTCCGGTGCCGGCACTTCCGGTGGGAAGATTAACGTACATTGCGCAGACGTTCACCGGCTGCGGCGATGCGAGCATAAACAACCTCCGCTGCCGGCACGTCTGTGTGATGTGCTTTAACAATCTCCCTCTGCACATCGTGCAGACGTACCGGCACAGGAGGTTGTCTAAGCGGCGATGCGCGTAAACAGCCTCCACCGGAAGTTGAATACGCGTACTGCGTAGATGTCCCCTGCTGGCCCTGCAAGACCCCAGGGAGTCCCCCCGTGGAAAGTGCTGGCAGGGGAGACTGTCTGAGCGTATCAGAGAGAAGGATGCAGGTCCCCTGCACCGCTGCGGGGGATCTGTATCCTAACCCTGCTGCCTGCCCTGCGCCCAGAACTGCATGTCCCGGGCGTCGGCGATACGAATTGTGCATTCCTGTGCTAAACCCCGAATATATTCTATATTTGGGCAAATACGGTATGTGTAAATGTAGCACAGCTGTGAGTCCAGCAATTACACTGTAGAACACATTGGATGCTACATGTTCAAAATAAATAATCTCCATAAAGTCTACTTATTAACCCTATAATAAACATTTGAGTGAGGTCAGAACCAGCTAATAAGATTTTACAGTGTTCTATAGATTAGTGGTGCATGATTTAATGGTAGACAGTCATGTCAGTCTGGAAGTCAACAAGTATCATCATGTCTTTCAGTTATTTAAACATCATTAAAGAGACACACTCCTGCCCCACATTCATTCTACCATGTTAAATACATCATGACATAAATGTAATTTTATTCTTTACTCTGAAGATGAAATAACATACAAAACACAAGCTTCTTAAGAAGTTTTGCTTTTGGTCACATGGCAAATATTCCCAACAATAATCATGAACGAGGCAAAATTTTACATGATCATATAATTATTTATGGTAAGGCTTCGGGTATTCAGCAGAACTAGGAATTATCTTTGTAATATTGCATTTGGTTACAAAGTAATTTAATTTAGCAGAACAGGGAAACATTATCTATAAACAAAGCATTGTGAATTAAAAATAAAATACAAACAGGACACAAACACAGCTTGAGCACAAGAGTCTCTCTTAAAACATCATGAAATTACTTTTAGGGCACAGAAACAGAATTCCTGGTATGTTTGTGGAGCTCAAAACCTAGTGTTTAGCGCCACTTGAGTAGGGACTGGATGTTTTCAATTGAATGAGCAGATAGATCGGTTACTAAGGAGTCAAAACGAGGTGTATCTTTGTTAGTGTCTCCAGTTTGCACCGTTACACAGTCTCTCATGCCCAAGAACCCTCTCCCCCTGTCCCTGAAGCTGCCTCTGGCAGCTGGGACGCAATTGCTGGTCTATAGACCAGCCATTGCAGGGGGAGTCTCTTTGATGACTGCTGTAGGCGTCCGTGCCTACAGGAGTCATCACAGGGCTTGTGGGGGCTCATTTTAGCTGTTGCTGGCCTGCCTAGGCTTCCAGGCAGACCACCAGCAGCAGAGCCCCGTACAAAACGGAAATTAACCCCTAAAATGCCGCGGCATAGAAGGGGTTAACGCTGCACTTTCGCTCTCCTGGAGTGAGGAGTCAGGCAGCAGGGGGATGTTGTGTCAGGACCCAATCAACACTCAACCCCTTTCCTGAAGCTGCCTGTGGCAGCTGAAAATGCGATTGCTGGTTTTCCTGCAACCGCGTTTTCAGCCTACAGGATCACTCCATGGGAGTGATCACAGGCTTGGGGGCGGGCTCTGAGTGGCTGTGCTGTCTGCCCAGACTCCTGGGCAGACAGCAGCAGCAGCACCCCCCGCGATCAGGGCCGGGGGGAGAGGTTCTTTGGTCTCCACATGAGTGTGGAGACCAGCCCCAACACGAGTGTGGAGACCAGCCCCAACACCCCCTGCTGACTGATCGCTCCAATAAAGCAAACAGGAATAGATTGTTTCAAGTTTTAAGGAAAGGAGTGATTGCAAATCACCTGTTAGATTTCTTTAATTAGGGGTGTACCGATATATCAGTGGCCGAAAATAATCGTCTGCAGGGGCTGGTCATGCCGAGGCATACCTAGATTCCAGCATGTACTGGCTGACTTTGCATGATAGGAGCTCGGTTTCGGCCAAGTGAATCCTGAATTTTCGGTTTCGGTCCAGAATTTTCATTTTGCTGCATTCCTATTCTTTATATTTAGTTTATAAAAGGTGGAGTGAAACACTTCCACCTCATTTAAACCAATAACACTATTTTTTGTCTTTTTAGAATGCCTTTGTATTACCGGTAATTCACAGCCTTATTGCTGTCATGTTAAAAATAATCTCTATACCCGCAGGTACCAAGGATATATCGGAGCTGCGCTGGTATTGGGAGGAGTGGACAGCACTGGACCCCATCTTTACAGCATATATCCCCATGGCTCTACTGACAAACTTCCCTATGTCACTATGGGTAAGTATGTCTCAAATGGCACCTCCATCGCAGTGTTTGTGTTTTATACAGCTCACAAAAATGAAGAAAATGACTACACTTCAAAAGCATAAAAGATCTAGGTTGCCGATGTAATGCACTTTGTGGAACTTTCTAAATTGCCGTGGGTTTACTGACTAACGACCAGAGGTGAGAGTTGTGTGATGGAGACAGAGCTTTCATGCTAGACCCTAGGGATTTGATTGAATCTGGTTGCTGCCCTCAAATCCTGGTGATTGACGGCACTACACTCAACTTTTTGCAGGAGCCTCTGAGTTATGATGTCAGAATCTGGCAACCAGGGTCCGCAGCAGTGGGCTTACCCGCTCAGGGCTGGAGATGAGAGCTTGATTATGGAGACAGAGCTTTTAAGTTAGACCCCAGGACTCATGGTCCAACCACAGCAGCACCACCTGTAACCATTAACGTTGCACTAGCAAGCCACTGTACCAGCCCAAACAAATATAGGCGGGAGTATT